>NW_026040049.1:1067500-1122500 GCF_023375975.1 Astyanax mexicanus | reverse complement strand
ATATCTTAGAATGTATATATGAGTGTATATATCTGAGTGTATATATCTGAGCGTGTATATCTGAGCGTATATATCTGAGAGTGTATATATCTGAGTGTGTATATCTGAGCGTATATATCTGAGGGTATATAATTAAAGTATAGATACAGATCTTACATGTGGAAAGCTGTAGATGTCTGGGTGAGTGTACATCTGTACTGCAGTGTGTATATCTGAGTGTATATATCTGAGAGTGTATATCTGAGTGTATATATCTGAGAGTGTATATATGAGTGTATATATCTGAGCTTGTATATCTGAGTGTATATATCTTAGAATGTATATATGAGTGTATATATCTGAGCATGTATATCTGAGCGTATATATCTGAGAGTGTATATATCTGAGTGTGTACATCTGAGCGTATATATCTGAGGGTATATATTTAAAGTAAAGATGCAGGTCTTACATGTGGAAAGCTGTAGATGTCTGGGTGAGTGTACATCTGTACTGCAGTGTGTATATCAGAGTGTATATCTGAGTGTATATATCTGAGAGTGTATATATGAGTGTATATATCTGAGTGTATATATCTTAGAATGTATATCTGAGTGTATATATCTTAGAATGTATATATGAGTGTATATATCTGAGTGTATATATATATATGAGTGTGTATATCTGAGCGTATATATCTGAGGGTATATATTTAAAGTATAGATGCAGGTCTTACCTGTGGAAAGCTGTAGATGTCTGGGTGAGTGTACATCAGAGACTGAAACAGACAACCCCCACAACCAGAACAGTGAAAATATGGACTCCGGCGACTGAGGGCATCCTGCAGGACTGTTTTGCTACAACAGACTGGGATATGTTTGAGGCTGCAGCCACTATGGGGGACTCTTCAATCAACATACAGGAGTATGCTGAGCACGTGTCCGGTTACATCAGCATGTGTGTGGACAACATCGTGCCCACCGTACAGGTGAAGAGGTTCCCCAACCAGAAACCTTGGGTCAACAACCAGGTACGACACATGCTGCGTGCTCGTTCTCTTGCATTCAGATCAGGCAATGAGACTGAGTACAAAGCTGCGAAGTACAAACTGAGGAAGACCATCACAGTGGCCAAGAGGCAGTACAGGGAGAAACTGGATGGCTTCTACTCCACTGCTGACTCAAGGAGGATGTGGCAAGGCCTGCAGCACATCACAGACTACAGGAGCACCACCAGCACCATCAGCTCCACAGACAGCCTACCGGATGATCTCAACACATTCTACACCCGCTTCGAGACCTCCAGCAACAACACTGAGAGGGGTACACACACCCAGCTCTCCCAACCCCCCTCTTCCACACTCTCAATATCACCAGGCCAAGTTTGCAGAGCTTTGAGTAAAATCAACCCCCACAAGGCAGCAGGACCAGACAACATTCCTGGGCGGGCCCTCAAAGCATGTGCGAACGAACTGGCTGGTGTTCTGGCCTCCATTTTCAATCATTCCCTCAGCCAGAGCATTGTTCCCACCTGCTACAAGACCACAACCATCGTCCCCCTCCCCAAGAAGAGCCCCCCCACCTGCTTGAATGACTACAGGCCAGTAGCACTCACTCCGATCATTATGAAGTGCTTCGAGAGAGTGGTGCTGGCCCACATCCAGCACAGCATACCGGACACCCTGGACTCACTGCAGTATGCCTACCGTCATAACAGATCCACCTCAGACGCCATCTCTGCTGCCCTCCACTACTCCCTCTCACACCTGGAAAACAAAGACTCCTACATTAGGATGCTCTTTGTGGACTACAGCTCTGCCTTCAACACGGTCATCCCCCACAAACTCACCCACAAGCTGTCCACATTCAGCTTGCACCCCTCCCTCTGCGACTGGCTCCTGGATTTCCTCACTGGCAGGCCCCAGTCTGTAAGGATTGGCAACAGGACTTCAGCCAACATCACCACCTACACCGGCACCCCACAGGGATGTGTCCTCAGCCCCATCCTTTACACACTGTTTACCCACGACTGTGTCGCCTCACACAAGGACAATATCATCCTGAAGTTCGCTGATGATACCGCGGTGATAGGACGCATCACTGGCGGAGATGAAGCGGCCTACAGGAGTGAGGTGACCAGGCTGGTGTTATGGTGCGAAGACAACAATCTCGCTCTCAACACGGTCAAGACAAAGGAGCTGATAGTGGACATGAGAAAGGGGAGGAGACCTCATCAGCCACTGTTCATCCGGGAACTTGAAGTGGAGAGAGTGAGCAGCTTCAAATACCTGGGCGTCCACGTCAGTCAGGACCTCACATGGACAATAAACACAACGCAGCTGGTCAAAAAGGCTCAACAGCGGCTGTACTTTCTGAGGAGACTGAGGAAGTTTGGGATGTCTCCCAAGATCCTCAACAACTTCTACAGCTGTGTGATCGAGAGCCTCCTGACCAGCTGCATCACCGTGTGGTACGGCAGCACGACTGTGGCAGAGCGCAAACGTCTGCAGAGAGTGGTGTAGACTGCCGAGAAGATCATCAGGACTCCACTGCCCTCCCTGCAGAGCATCTACCACCACAGAGTCCACAGGAGAGCTGCATCCATCCTCAAAGACTCCACCCATCCCCAGCATGGACTGTTCACACTTCTGCCCTCAGGCCGGAGGTACAGAAGTGTAAAATGCAAGACCACCAGGTTAAAGAACAGTTTCTTCCCCATGGCCATCAGACTCTTGAACACACCTAAGGAATGACCCTGCCTTCAGACTCTAAACACACCTCAGGTATAACCCTGCGATCAGACTCTTGAACACAACTCAGGAATAACCCTGCACTTTACTTCAACATGTTTACATTGCAGCCGTTACTTTACTGTTAATCTTTTTTTTTATATATATAGTTAATGTCCATAACTGCATTATTTCGCACTTGCACTTTTTTTATACATTTCTTTGCTTAAGTAACTTTTATTTTTTTTATGTCTTTGACAATTAGTTTAATATTTATAACCTTATTGTTCTTCTATCTTCTTCTATTTGGCATTCTTGGCGAAGAGCAAAGAAAGAATTTCATTGTACACTGAAACCCGTTTCTGTACTGAACATATGACAATAAACTCTTTGAATCTTGAATCTCTTGAATCTGTACTGCAGTGTGTATATCTGAGTGTATATATCTGAGAGTGTATGTCTGAGTGTATATATCTGAGCGTGTATATATCTGAGCGTGTATATCTGAGCGTGTATATCTGAGGGTATATATCTGAGTGTATATAATAAAAGTATAGATGCAGGTCTTACCTGTGGAAAGCTGTAGATGTCTGGGTGAGTGTACGACTTCACTGCAGTGTGTGTATATCTGAGTGTATATATATATCTGAGGGTATATAACTGAAGTATATAGAGAGGTCTTACCTGTGGAACGCTGTAGATGTCTGGGTGAGTGTACGTCTTCACTGCAGTGTGTGTGTGTATCTGAGCGTATATATCTGAGTGTGTATATCTGAGCGTGTGTATCTGAGGGTATATATCTGAGTGTATATAATTAAAGTATAGATGCAGGTCTTACCTGTGGAACGCTGTAGATGTCTGGGTGAGTGTACGTCTTCACTGCAGTGTGTGTGTGTATCTGAGCGTATATATCTGAGTGTTTATATCTGAGTGTGTATATCTGAGCATGTGTATCTGAGGGTATATATCTGAGTGTATATAATTAAAGTATAGATGCAGGTCTTACCTGTGGAAAGCTGTAGATGTCTGGGTGAGTGTACGTCTTCACTGCAGTGTGTTTATGTAACGGTTCTCAGATCATTTCCTGGCAGTCGTGATGAGGACACGCCCAGCGCTCGTCTTCACCTCCGTCTGATTCTGTTCTTCACGCAGAAAAAGAGGAAGAAGATGTTCTGTACACTCAGTATAGTTCCTCTACGCTCTCACTCAGTCTGAACTCCAGCACAAACACATTCAGTGTTTTTATGCTTTATTTCAGTAATTAAAGTATTTTCTATATTATAGATGAATATTAAAGAGATGATCATATATAATTCTGTATTAAAGAGTATTAAAGTGTTATTCCTCCACATTAATCTCCTGATCTAAAGCTGATGAATTGAGATGAAGATTTGAGGTGATTTAATTGGGATGAGCTGGAGCTTCACAGCATGAAGGAAAAGCAGCAGCTATTGTTCAGCACCTCCAGAAACTCCTTCATTCAAGACGCTGAGAAAACTATTCCAGGTGACTCTCCCTCATGAAGATACTAAGATTAAAATATATTTACACCAAGAGTCTGCAGATCTGAACTCAAACACACATCTGATACTTATTTACAACAATCTACAGTATAAAACCAGGAGTAAAGCAGCATAAAATTATCCAAAAGCAGTGTGTAAGACTGGTGGAGGAGAACATGATGCCAAGATGCATGAAAACAACTGTGATTAAAACTAACTTAAAACTTTATGAATATGAACTTGTTTTCTTTGCATTATTTGAGGTCTGAAAGCTCTGCATCTTTTTTGTTATTTCATTTGTTCTGGAAATGTGGTGTGTTCAGTTACATTTCTTAGGTATTTCTATCTTAGCAACTAAAAGCTGACTGAAAACAACCTATACAAACACAACTAGATCAATTAAGAGAATGAATACATGCCTTTTGCATTGCATTACGAGCTGCGCAAGTTGCACTTTTTCCACCGTTATGATAGCAAAGACACACTGATACACTGCCCTAAATCAAGCTGCACGGTGCACGGTTAAAGATCGCTAAAATAGGGCCCAAAGTCTATTCTTTCTTTTAAATTGTAAATTTAACATTGAAGACTACATATATTACAGCTATACAGAAACACATGCAGAATTATTCTGTAAATAAAAAAGTATTGAACAAACCAGAATCTCTTTTTCAGTTTTAGACTCAGGAGATCTTTTGTCCCGAGAGCCATCAGACTCTTCAACTCCTCCCAGTGGAGCCGGAGGAGAGAGGCCAGATGAGTCTCATATGATTTTTAAATCCCAGCCTATTTTTTATCTATATAACATGTACATCTACACTCATCAGCACTATTCACATTTTACTCTACTGTAAAAAATAAAGAGAGCACTTCAGTTTCTGAATCAGTTTCTCTGATTTTGCTATTTATAGGTTTATGTTTGAGTAAAATGAACATTGTTGTTTTATTCTATAAACTACAGACAACATTTCTCCCAAATTCCACATAAAAATATTCTCATTTAGAGCATTTATTTACAGAAAATGAGAAATGGCTGAAATAACAAAAAAGATGCAGAGCTTTCAGACCTCAAATAATGCAAAGAAAACAAGTTCATATTCATAAAGTTTTAAGAGTTCAGAAATAATCAATATCTGGTGGAATAATCCTGGTGGTTTTTAATCACAGTTTAATTTCATGCATCTTGGCATCATGTTCTCCTCCACCAGTCTTACACACTGCTTTTGGATAACTTTATGCTGCTTTACTCCTGGTGTAAAAATTCAAGCAGTTCAGTTTGGTGGTTTGATGGTTTGTGATCATCCATCTTCCTCTTGATTATATTCCAGAGGTTTTTAGTTTGGTAAAATCAAAGAAACTCATCATTTTTAAGTGCTCTCTTTTTTCCAGAGCTGTATCTTCATCAAGTGATGAAGAATTTTACGTTTGTTTCTGATATTCTCTATTGGGGACAGATCAGGACTGCAGGAGGTCAGTGTAGTATCTGTACTCTCTGCAGAAGTGGGCGGAGCTTAGCTTCTGGACTTGGTGAATGTAAGGCTTCTGTTGTGTTGTGCCCATATGTACCTGTCTGTTATCTAGAACCGAAACTTATTCTAAGCTGAAAAACAGAGCAATGGTTCTTCCTGTGGTTTAACTGGGTCCTCACTCCTCACTTAAACAAGCAGCACGTCTGACTGATGTACCATCTTTACATTTATACTATACACTACACTGCTGCTACTGATACTTACATATCATCATAAAGAAAGCATGAGACAAGCTCAGTGTGTGTATAGTGTGTGTGTGTGTGTATAGTGTGTGTGTATAGTGTGTGTGTGTGTGTGTGTGTGTGTGTGTGTGTGTGTGTAATAGTGCTTAGTTAGCGATGCTCGTTGCAACAGAGGCTGGCAGGAAGTTGGTGGTTTGGTGTCTATCTGACTCACATCACAGGAGGAAACAGCAGCTCACACACACACTATACACACACACACACACACACTATATACACACTATACACACACACACACACTATACACACACTATATACACACACTATACACACACACACTATACATACACTATACACACACACACACACACTATACACACACTATATACACACTATACACACACACTATACACACACACTATACAGACACTGTTCGGTCTTTCCCACCGAAAGGGCAATGACGGACGGCAGACAGATATAACTCCTTGTGGGTTTGTTTATTTTCTTTGATTTTGTTATATTCCACAGCTTTTTAGTTGCAGTTTAGTTTTACATCCAACAGTCTTGTTATTCCACAGTTTTTTAGTCCCACAGCCTTTTTTAAGTTGCAGTTTAGTTTTACATCCAACAGTCTTTTAGGTTATAAACCTAGAAGTACAACAAAACATGGTGTAAATAAGGCCATGCGGCCATGCTCATTTAAAGTGCAAATGTTACAATAGTACAAAACACTCAAATTTGTCCTATACTAAATGAAACGATGCACCAGTGCAATAAATGCAACATATAAACAGTCATATAAACATGGCAGAGTTAGTACAGCGCAATTTACCTGCTGACCTAACATTAAACATCTGCAGCTATACTGTATAAAGCACTATAAATGCCACAAAGGCAGGACTACAAAAATCACCATACAAAATTACCACTTATGCACAAGTTACAAGAGTTTAATTTCTACCATAACATTTTTAACAGGTAAACCCATTGAAACATTTAACCATAAGAGGGAAAAATTATTTACATGAACACTTAACCATTTTACAAAAAGCACAAAGCCATAAATAAGTAAAATTTAGTCAAACAGTTACGTTACTCAGTAGGAATCAAGCACTAGACTAGGAAGACTACATCTCCCATGATGCACCAGGTACCGTGAAAACGCGAGGCAGGAAGCTAAACACAGCACAAACATTTCTCAAGCGACGCTAACATCGGATTAAAGCAGCGAAACGGTACAAGCGCTAAGCTCAAGCTAAGCGAGACATTTACACATTTAGCAAACATCAAATCACACCGAAAACAAAGGTTAACGGCCGCAGCTGAATGAGAGAGAGAGAGGTGACTTACTGGTGATGCACCGCCGTCAAGGATGGAAACGCCATGTTCATAAACTCGCGCGTGCGCCATTTAAACCATTGTTTGTGACTTCTCATTGGATACTGAATGCTCACAGTGAGCTCGCACTGGACTATTTTGACAGGTAGCTGGCTACGTGCACCATTGGTAAGTCAACTCCCTGACTCGCGGTCACACAGTAGAGAGTAAACACAACACCTCCCACTTGACTGAATGATCGCAAGATCCAATGAGGTCACAATTTCAAAAACCCTTTTCCTCCCCTTTTTTTTTTTTTTTTTTTTTTTTTTTTTTTTTTTTTTTTTTTTTTTTTAACGGAGTAAAGTGGCAGCGTTCGGCGTACACCACAATTACTCGTCTGGAAAAGGGGTCAAGCCAGAGGATTTTTGGTCCTCCACAGGAAGAAGGACCACGAGCCTTCTTACGTCCCTCTTGATGATTGCAGTGGGTAAAGGAGAGCCGCCCTTTTTGCGGCTGCCCGACTGGGAAGCAGGGTTGCCAGTGCAAGTCGCGATGTCGGCATCCCGGACGATTCCCTTGCTGTCAGGGTAAACAACCAGAACTCTGCCCAGGCGGAACTGACCTCTCAGGGCATTTGGGTCAGCTACCCAGACAAGATCGCCGACTCTGACATTTCTCTCCGACCGGTGCCACTTCTGACGAACGAAAAGGTTTGGACCAGCAAGTTCCCTCCATTTGGCCCAGAAGCGATCGACCCCGATTTGGATAGCTCGCAACCGGCGCCAGGAATGGGTTTCTAGATCGAGGCCAGACGTGTCTCCCATCATCGATGCCCTACCCAGGATGAGGGAGTTTGGTGTCAGGTACTCGATTGAGTTCTCTTGTTCTTGTGCTCTGGCATTGATTGGCCGTTCGTTGGTTAAGTTGGCAGCCTGGTAAAGGAGTGTCTGTAGTTCTCCCCATGTGAAGGACCCTGTGGTCCCACCAAGGTTTGTGAGTGCCCTTTTCAGAAGCTTCACAGCAGCCTCTGCAGCTCCATTTCTGTGTGGAGCATCTGCCGGGTGGAACTCCCACTTCCACTCAGTTCCATGTTTCGCAGCTATATTTTCCATGGATAAGGTCTGCAGGCAATCCAGATGCTTGTAGAACTGCTGCAGGGATGGTTTGGCGCCAATGAAATTCGTTCCCCGATCGGACCACAGTTTCCTTGGATGCCCCCTTAGGGCGACAAAGCGGGTGTATGCTAGGAGGAAGCTTTCTGCTGACTGGTCATCAGTGAGGTCAGCATGGACTGCTCTGGAGGCCATGCAGCAGTAAACGATTCCCCACACTTTCTTTGACGTCCTTCTTTTTACACTATCCTTAACCTCAAAGGGGCCAAAGAGGTCAAGGGTGGTGAACTCAAAAGGGCAAGCTCTCTGGGTGCGTTCTGGGGGTAGGTCGCTCATGACCTGCTGGCATAATTTGGCTCTTCGCTTTGCGCAGGTGATGCAATTATTAAGCCCTTTTTTGACGAGTTTTCGTCCCTGCGTGATCCAGGCTTTTCTTCGTGTTCGAAGGAGAGTTGGAGCGATGCCTTCATGATTTTCTTCATGGGCCTCTTTGACCAGTAGAGATGCAAGCCACGACTGGCATGGGATCAGTGGTACGACCACTTTATCCTCGTCCAAACACTGGACTCTCCCTCCACAGACAAGAAGGCCTATAGTTGGTTCCCTTTGAACGACTAGGCGATCAAGCATTGAGTCCTGAAACTTGACGCCGTGTTGGGCCTCGAGGGCCAAGAAGTTGAAGGCAGCAGCCCTTTCTTCAGCTGAGAGGTAAGTCCTCTTCTCCCACTTTAAGGCTTTAGGAGTCAAGGTGCGTTTGCTCAGCCAAATGTCCACTGCTCTCTTCAGCCAGCCGACAGCCCCACATAGGCGTGACAGAGAGCTGAATCGTTTGGGTTCGACCAGTTCCACTAGAGCGATGATGCTCTTGGCTGGCCATTCCCAAGGCTGAGCTGCAGCTGACATGACTGATGCAGAAAACGCCTTCCTTTGAAGTGCTGCAATATCTCCGGTGACAGAGGAGAGGACTTCTCCAGCAGTTTTTGTTGGCCAATTTTCAAAGGGGAGTTTGAGGAATGCAGGGCCTTCCTGCCAGGCTGATCCTTCAACAAGGTCCTCAGTGAGTGCCCCCCTTGTGATGAGGTCAGCAATATTAGCTTTCCCTTCGACCCATCTCCAACTGTCGACAGGTCCGGACTTTTGGATTTCCCCTACCCGATTGGCAAAGAAAGACTGATAGCCATAGCTATCCTTCTGGATGGCTCCAAGAATGGTCTGGCTATCAACTATGTGGACCCACTTGTCGACTTGAATGTGACAGTGCTTTTCGAAGTAGGACCTCAGGCGTGTTGCGAAGACAGCCCCGCACAGCTCTGCTTTGATGGCATCACCCTTTTGGTCTAGTGGGGTTAGTTTGGCCTTGGACTCGACGAGTCTGACAATAACTCCATCTGCGGTCTCCCAGCGGAGGTAGAGCACTGCTCCATATGAAGCTTCACTGCCGTCTGAGAAGGTGACACCCATGGGGCGGCCTATAACTCCAGGGGGAGTAAGGCTTCTGGGGAACCTTACTTTGCCGAGTCGTACGCACTGCTCGAAAAGCGTTATTGCAGCCTCGCGAAGATGCAGTGAGAGGGGGTCGTCCCAGGTATCTTTGACAGGACGATCCTTCCCAGCCTCCTGAAAGGACTCTCTCACCAGTATCACACCCTTTTGCTTAACGGGTGAGGCTAGGCCAATAGGGTCATAAAACCCTGCAATTTGGCTTAGCAGCACTCGGCGGGTGAGAGGGTCAGGAGTGTTTGCCCTGACCTCTTCCTCTCGTAGGTCCAGCCCGGTTCTCATCTTTCCCCGTCGCCTTGAGAAGTTCACTGACGTCAGCAGGCGGAGTTTATCAGATTCTGGCTCATAACCTAAACCAAGTGCCTTATTTTCTTCGTCCCGCATTTGATTTGGGAGTATTAGAGTCTTGGGCTCTATTGCTCCTTCGATACTGGGACTGTTGGGTTCTTCACCCCTCCCACTTTGACCACTCAAGACCCAAGGTTTGAGTGAGAAGCCACCTGCCTTTAGGATCCTTTCGACTCCTTCAGTCATCTGGGTTAGAGCTTGGGTATCATTGTGGGAGGTCAATATATCATCGACATAACAGTCCTCTGTCACAATGCGGCGCTCTGCAGTCATGGATGTAAACTGGGGCAGGTTAGCAGTCTCTCTCATGGCCACTTGGGCGATGCAGCCAGCAGGCTTATCTCCGATGTTAACCCTGACCACAGCAAACTCACTGATTTCTTCTTTGGGGTCATCCCTCCAAAGGAATCGGTGGAGGTGTACTTCCTCATCTTTCAGCCACACAGAATTATACATTTTCCTGACGTCGCCAAGGGCCGCATACAATCCGCTTCTGAATCTCAGGAGGACACCTCGGATGGGGTTTAGAACGTCAGGGCCTTTATGAAGCAGATTGTTCAAGCTCATCCCTTTAAACTCCTGGCTACTATTCCAGACAATTCTCACTGGCGTGGAGCTGGAGTGAGGATTGGGAGCGACCAGGTGGCTAATATACCACACCGGCCCGTTCCAGTATTTGAGCTGCTCCTTGGTGAACTTGACAGCGGCTCCTCTTGCCACCATGTCATGGATCTGTTCTCCGTATACTGCCTTCCACAGTGGTTCTTTTGCCAGCCGGGCTTCAGTGTTTCGGAAGGTTGCTTCCACTGCTTGGCGGTTATTTGGCAGAATTGCTGGGTTGGCTTTCCAAGGGTAGGCTGCATCCCAGTGAGGAGCATTACTGTGCTTGTCTGCCAAGACATATGTGAGACAGCCTTTAATTTTTTCCAATTCCCTTTCTTCTCCTAGGGTCATTTCTTGGCCACCCGGGGAACATTTGCCGCACTTGCAGCTTCCACATTTTGGGTTGCAAGCTGCCCCGATACTGTCCCACTTAAACCATTCAAGGACTTCTTTGTTTGTGGCAGTGGTGTTGCTGTGAACCGTTTGTGGCAGGACCCTACCTGAGCTCACAAGAACCTCTCTGTAGAGTTTTGAAGAGGTCCTCATGGTTCGAGCAAAGTGGGTTTCAGATTGATGGAGGGTCAAGTCCACAGACTCGAAGAGGTCGGGGTGGGTGCCACCTATTGTTTTGCCAAGTGGTCCATCCCAGAGGATAAGATCACCCTTCCTCTTCAACGGTTGTGGGACCAGACGACCCTCCCTGTGACTAATCAGGAGGTCGATGGTCTCAGGCCGGGTCAGCTCTGTTGCAGCGACATCCGGGAATATTTTCAGGAGCTGCTGCGGGGTGACAGGTTGGCTGACATCGGCTATGCTTTCCAACCCATAGCAGACCAACTTGTGTTCTGTCACCGTTCCCTTGGGGGTTTTCACTCTGAGGCGAAGGGAGTACCTCTTGGTTCTGACCGTCTTGGTCATCCCTCCGACACCATGCACCATCAGTTGAATGCTCTCACCATTTAGCCCGAGTCGCTGGGCGGCACAATGGGTGATGTAATTGGTGTCGGAGGCGAGGTCTATCAAGGTTCCAATAAGCTGACCAGAGTTGCTTGTTACTTCTAGGAGCATCATAACTACTGGATACTCTACTGGTGTTTTTCCAGCAGTACAGGTTATGGCAGAAGTCTTATTTGAGAAAGCCTTTCTGAATTCTTCCCTGAGCTCAGGGGCAACTTTGTCCAGGAGCTCCTCCTGCTGGCTGGTGAGACCAAGGCCTTTGCCGTTTGCTTTTCTCCTGGCTTTTTCCAGAGGCATGGACCTGGGGCACAGCAGGTAATGATGGAGTTCTTCAACTCGGCAGTCTGCTTTGGTGCAGACAAACTTTTTGTTGCTGCAAACATTTTGTGAGTGAGAACCAAGGCACTGTGAGCACAGCTTGTTTGCATTGAGATGGCTTTTCTTGCCCTGAAGATCCATTCCTCGGAATGTGGTGCATGCAAAAAGCCTACCAGCGTGAGCTGTGTCAGAGCAGGCAGTGCAAACATTTGCCTGTGGCTTTGGCTGGGACCCCCTTTGGCCCGAGGTGGCTTTGGAATACGCCTTCTTAGCTGCCTTGTCCACAGGCGATTTTACAGAGGGGGTTGCCTCTCTGAGACCTCCATCCAATTGGTCTAGTTCCTCCAGCACAGCCTCCTGCTTCTGAAGGTAAAGTAGCAGGCAGTCGAAGTGGGTTTGTGGGCTGAATCCATGCAGAGGTTCTGCTTTATACTCAATCCACTTCTCCTTAAGAGAGCTAGGCAGCTTGCGTTCCAGTGATTGGGCGACAAGCCTGTTCTTCAGGACGTCCTCCTCTCCCAAGATGACCAGATTGCTTAAGGCCCTCTCCACGGCCTGAATTAATTCAATTGCCTTTCGGGGGTTATTCCCCTTCACGGGAGGTAGGCTTTCGATATCCTCAGCAATTTTAAGAACGATCCTAGCCTTATTCCCAAAGCGATTGTCAAGACGCTTGAATATCTCATCTGAGGTTGTACAACTAGAAAGAAATAGGTCTCTTTTCACCTTTTCACTCAAGCTTGCCAGCAGATGGAAACGTGTGACTCCAGCAGTTCTCATCGGGTTCCCTAGCTGTTCCAACTCCCCCCACTCTGCTTTCCAACGGTAGTAGTCTGTCATATCTCCTGAAAAGACAGGCAGACGTGTTCTTTCCAGACTAATCTCTGGCTTTGAGATTGTAGGAGGATTAGGTGATGGAAAAACCTTTGAGACGCTAGGCTGGTTAACTGTTTGCTGCACATCAGCTGCTACAGGCTCTGATTTGGGCATGCGGCTTAGTTTTTTCCAGTTCAGTTCCCAGGTTCGTGCTCTGCTTTTGAGTTTGTAGATCGCCTGCTTATGTTGGGTGACTTTGTCAGACACGAGACGTTCCCATGCTATGACCTTCTGCTCCAATTCATAGATCCCTTCCAAAAGGCCATCACGTAGGGCTTCAAATTCATGCTCTGGCATGTCTGCAACATTTGCATTTTCCACTTCCATGCATTTTTCCTCCGTTCCTTCAATGTGGAGCAGAATCTCAGGCCTTGCAAACTTCTTGTACAGCGTTTCTCTGGTGAGCTGGAGGGTGTCACTGTAGACAATGAGACACTGCTCGATTTTTGCCTTTGTCCTCCTTGCCTCTTCTTCACCGTCACCCACATCTTCCAGAGCTTCCAAGAGGGCTAGTGCAGTGTCATGCATCCTGTTAAAGTCAGCACTGAGTGCACGCATTTCATCAGCAAGGGCTCCTTTTTCCAAGACGTCGACAGTGAGAGACAGCTTATTAGCTCTCCTGGTGAATGTAGCTTGTGCAGAGGACCGTTTTCCTTTTAGATCTATTATATCAGTGGAATCCATTTTCTTTTATTTTTATTATTTTATTTATTTGTTTTATTTTTTTTTTTTTTGTTGGGGCACCGCAGTTTATAACTGTTCGGTCTTTCCCACCGAAAGGGCAATGACGGACGGCAGACAGATATAACTCCTTGTGGGTTTGTTTATTTTCTTTGATTTTGTTATATTCCACAGCTTTTTAGTTGCAGTTTAGTTTTACATCCAACAGTCTTGTTATTCCACAGTTTTTTAGTCCCACAGCCTTTTTTAAGTTGCAGTTTAGTTTTACATCCAACAGTCTTTTAGGTTATAAACCTAGAAGTACAACAAAACATGGTGTAAATAAGGCCATGCGGCCATGCTCATTTAAAGTGCAAATGTTACAATAGTACAAAACACTCAAATTTGTCCTATACTAAATGAAACGATGCACCAGTGCAATAAATGCAACATATAAACAGTCATATAAACATGGCAGAGTTAGTACAGCGCAATTTACCTGCTGACCTAACATTAAACATCTGCAGCTATACTGTATAAAGCACTATAAATGCCACAAAGGCAGGACTACAAAAATCACCATACAAAATTACCACTTATGCACAAGTTACAAGAGTTTAATTTCTACCATAACATTTTTAACAGGTAAACCCATTGAAACATTTAACCATAAGAGGGAAAAATTATTTACATGAACACTTAACCATTTTACAAAAAGCACAAAGCCATAAATAAGTAAAATTTAGTCAAACAGTTACGTTACTCAGTAGGAATCAAGCACTAGACTAGGAAGACTACATCTCCCATGATGCACCAGGTACCGTGAAAACGCGAGGCAGGAAGCTAAACACAGCACAAACATTTCTCAAGCGACGCTAACATCGGATTAAAGCAGCGAAACGGTACAAGCGCTAAGCTCAAGCTAAGCGAGACATTTACACATTTAGCAAACATCAAATCACACCGAAAACAAAGGTTAACGGCCGCAGCTGAATGAGAGAGAGAGAGGTGACTTACTGGTGATGCACCGCCGTCAAGGATGGAAACGCCATGTTCATAAACTCGCGCGTGCGCCATTTAAACCATTGTTTGTGACTTCTCATTGGATACTGAATGCTCACAGTGAGCTCGCACTGGACTATTTTGACAGGTAGCTGGCTACGTGCACCATTGGTAAGTCAACTCCCTGACTCGCGGTCACACACTATACATACACTATACTCACACACACACTATACACACACTATACACACACACACTATACACACACTATATACACACTATACACACACACACTATACACACACACACTATACACACACTATATACACACTATACACACACACTATACATACACTATACACACACACTACACACACACTATATACACACTATACACACACACACACACTATATACACACTATACACACACACTATACACACACACTATACATACACTATACTCACACACACAATCACACACTATATACACACTATACTCACACACACACTCACACACTATACACACACTATATACACACTATACACACACACACACTATACACACACACTATACACTATACACACACACTATACACACACGCTATACACACACACTATACACACACACACACTATACACACACACTATATGCACACACTATACACACACGCTATACACACACTATACACACACACTATATGCACACACTATACACACACTATACACACACACTATACACACTCTATATACACACGCTATACACACACGCTATACACACACTATACACACACTATACACACACTATATGCACACACTATACACTATACACACACTATACACACACACTATACACACACTATATACACACACTATACACACACACACTATATGCACACACTATACACACACACTATACACACACTATACACACACACTATATACACACACTAACTATACACACACACTATACACTATACACACACACACTACACACACACTATATACACACTATACACACACACACTATATACACACTATACACGCACACTATACACACACACTATACATACACTATACACACACACACTATACACACACACTATACATACACTATACTCACACACACAATCACACACTATATACACACTATACTCACACACACACTCACACACTATACACACACTATATACACACTATACACACACACACTATACACACACACTATACACACACGCTATACACACACACTATACACACACACTATATGCACACACTATACACACACGCTATACACAAACTATACACACACGCTATACACACACTATACACACACACTATATGCACACACTATACACACACTATACACACACACTATACACACTCTATATACACACGCTATACACACACGCTATACACACACTATACACACACTATACACACACTATATGCACACACTATACACTATACACACACTATACACACACACTATACACACTCTATATACACACGCTATACACACACGCTATACACACACTATACACACACACACTATATGCACACACTATACACACACACTATACACACACACTATACACACACACTATATACACACACTAACTATACACACACACTATACACTATACACACACACTATACACACACACTAACTATACACTATACACATACACTATACACATACACTATACACACACACTATACACACACACTATACACACACACTATACACACACACTATATACACACACACTAACTATACAATATATACACACACTATACACACACACTAACTATACACTATACACACACTATACACACACACACGCTATATAAACACACACTACACAAACACTATACACACACACTAACTATACACTATACACATACACTATACACACACACTATACACACACTATACACACACTATACACACACACTATACACACACACTATATACACACACTATACACACACACTAACTATACACTATACACATACACTATACACACACACTATACACACACACTATACACACACGCTATACACATACACTATACACACAGTATACACACACACTATACACACACACTATACACACACGCTATATACACACACTACACACACACTATACACACACACTAACTATACACATACACTATACACACACACTACATACACACACTATATACACACACTACACACACACTATACACACACACTAACTATACACACACTATACACACACACTATATACACACACTGTACACTATACATACACTCTATACACACACACTACAAACACACTATACACACACGCTATACACACACACTACAAACACACTATACACACACGCTATACACATACAATATACACACACACTATACACACACGCTATACACACACAATACACACACACTAACTATACACTATACACACACTATACACTATACACTAAACACACACACTATACACACACACTATACACTATACACTAAACACACACACTATACACACACTACACACACACTATATACACACTATACACACACTCTATACCCACACTATACACACTATACACACTATACACACACACTATATACACACACTATACACTATACACACACTATACACTATACACACACTCTATATACACACACACTATACACACACGCTACACACACGCTATACACACGCACACACACGCTATACACACTATACACACACACTATATACACACACTATACACTATACACACACTCTATACACACACTATACACACACGCTATACACACACACGCTATACACACGCTATACACACGCACACACGCTATACACACTATACACACACACTATACACACACACTATACGCACACTATAGACACACACACTATACGCACACTATACACACACACACACACTATAGACACACACTATACACACACTATACACACACTATACACACACACACACACTATACACACACTATACGCACACTATAGACACACACACACTATACACACACTAAACACACACTATACACACACACTATACACACACACTATAGACACACACTATACACACACTATACACACACTATACACACACACTATACACACGCTATACACACACTATACGCACACTATACACACACTATAGACACACTATACACACACTATACACACACACTATACACACACTATACACACACACTATACACACACTATAGACACACTATAGACACACTATAGACACACACTACACACGCTATACACACACTATACGCACACTATAGACACACACTATACACACACTATACACACACTATAGACACACTATAGACACACTATAGACACACACTACACACACTATACACACACTATAGACACACACTATAGACACACACTATACACACTCACTACACACGCTATACACACACTATACGCACACTATAGACACACACTATACACACACACTCGTTTTGAAGTTCTTGTTAGGAGCGTCCATTAACATAATGATAACTGTAGATAATTAATAATATATCAATACCTCACTCTAACCTGAACCTCTGTAAACAAACATTAATCACATTTTTATTAAAGTATCAATTTTTATAAAATAGTATTTAAAGAGGAGAGAACTCACAAACACACTGATCAACACATACCACTATCACTGCAAGCACACCCGGTCCTCACAAGTTCAGAAAAACCTGCACACACTAAAAATTATTATATAAAAAGATTATTTATCTTTATATTCTGTTATTATTATTATTATTATTATTATTATTATTAAACATTAAGAAATACAAGTGCGTTTTACAGATTACAGATTCAGGTTACTGTGATGGTTTCTATGGTGGTTGCAACAGTATACCTTTTGGTTGCTATGGCATTGCTAAATTTTTGCTAAGGCTTTTCAGGTGGTTTCTATGGCATTGCTAAATGTGTTTTGCTATGACTTTTCAGGTGGTTTCTATGGCATTGCTAAATTGTTGCTATGTGTTTTGCTATGACTTTTCAGGTGGTTGCTATGGCATTGCAATTTGAAATGTGACGATATTTAATCATTTTGACAACGTTTTTATAAATATTAATATTAATTAATATTAATATGACTATAATTAAATTGGCCAATCGTATATTGATTATTTTGTGATGTTTAAGGCTAAATTTCAAAATATAAAATTGCGCCTAAAACCTCATTATCTATTTGTTTTTTTTTGTTGTTGTTTTTTTCAAATATCTGATAGTACAGTCCAACCTGAACAGAATATTTCTATTTTTTATTTAATTGAAGGATCTGCTGACAAATGATGTATTTTGCTTTATTTCAACAGGAAACTGCAACATAAAACACTGGCTGGACTGGGCAAACTGGTGCATCATTCTAATCCGTGCTGATTGTACGGCTGCAGCCCAGAATCTTTTATGCTTTAAACTCAGATTAGATTAGACTGTAGTTCTGCTCTTTAAAATGATGATCTTAAAAGCCATATGGTCTGAACCATTAAAACATCAAAGGATAAAAAGGATATAAAGTAGCAATTAAAACATGTTTGAACACACCCCGTCTCATCCAGTTTTAACACCTCTTTATTTTCATTATTTTATTTAGTGAACATTAATGTGCAAGACGTTATAACATGTGATATTCTGTAATGAACAATAAAAAGAGTTAAAAAAACAAAACGGAATTTGGGCTGCACTAGAAGCTGGATCAGCTGTACTGGGAAGGGTTTTGTAGTGTCTTGGTTGTACTGGGAGGATCAGCTATACTAGGAATGGTTTAATGGTGGTTTTACGA
Organism: Astyanax mexicanus; assembly: GCF_023375975.1. NCBI lineage: Eukaryota > Metazoa > Chordata > Actinopteri > Characiformes > Acestrorhamphidae > Astyanax > Astyanax mexicanus. The sequence continues at coordinate 1,103,060 of NW_026040049.1, read as the reverse complement.
TGGTAACCCCGACTCCAAGGTATATAAAGGGATTATATAATCTCACATATCTGCAGTGCGGAGTACTCGTACACCCTGACTCCGGGGTATATATATAAAGGGATTATATAATCTCACAGATCTGCAGGGCGGAGTACTCGTACACTCTGAAGCCGGGGTATATATAAAGAGATTATATAATCTCACAGATCTGCAGGGTGGAGTACTGGTACACTCTGAAGCCGGCGTATATATAAAGGGATTATATAAAGGGATTATATAATCTCACAGATCTGCAGGGCGGAGTACTCGTACACTCTGAAGCCGGCGAGCAGCGGCTGGGTGAAGGTGGTGCTGTAGGTGTGCAGGGGGATGAGGGCGTGGGTTCTGGGAGAGATGCTGTAGAAGGTGAGTTGTCCCGCCTCCCAGTCCAGGTAAACGGCGAGTCTGCCGGAACAGGTGAGGGGGGTCTGTACGGGGGTGATGTGGTTGTTGTGGCAGGCGTTGTACCCGTCCCGCGAGCCGTAGAGTCTCCAGGACTGATCGTTTAATCCGAACAGACAGTCGCTGCCGTCTCGCCGCCGGATCCCGGCGTAGCACACCGCCACCTCCACCCTCCCCGTCCACTCCACCTCCCAGTAACACCGCCCAGTCAGCCTCTCCACGCTCAGAACCTGCTCCCAGTGACAGAACCGGTCCGGGTGATCCGGATACGGCAGGTCATCGTCCTGGTGCACGGCCCGGGTGTTGCTGTCGGAGAGCTGGAGCCTGCGGTGCGCCGTGTTCTGATCCAGAGTCAGCTTACAGGCGTCTGTATCCATATACACACAGATCAATACAATAACAATATACCGTTATATACAAACATTACCAACAGTTATTTAATCACTTAAAAATTATGAGTTTCTTTGATTTTACCAAATATAAAACCTCTGGAATATAATCAAGAGGAAGATGGATGATCACAAACCATCAAACCACCAAACTGAACTGCTTGAATTTTTACACCAGGAGTAAAGCAGCATAAAGTTATCCAAAAGCAGTGTGTAAGACTGGTGGAGGAGGACATGATGCCAAGATGCATGAAAACTGTGATTAATATTCCAACAAATATTGATTATTTCTGAACTCTTAAAACTTTATGAATATGAACTTGTTTTCTTTGCATTATTTGAGGTCTGAAAGCTCTGCATCTTTTTTTGTTATTTCAGTCATTTCTCATTTTCTGTAAATAAATGCTCTAAATGAGAATATTTTTATTTGTAATTTGGGAGAAATGTTGTCTGTAGTTTATAGAATAAAACAACAATGTTCATTTTACTCAAACATAAACCTATAAATAGCAGAATCAGAGAAACTGATTCAGAAACTGAAGTGAAATCTTTATTAAAATCTTCTCTTTAAACCACAATATGGAATCTTACCAGCAGATGGCGACTATCAACCTACTTATACTGCTAGTTAAACGCATTCTTTAGATTTTTGGTAAAAAAGAGATGTAGACAAAAAAAAATCTTAAAAGTTAGAGATCATACAAATATCCAAAAAAATCAACAACAGATGAGAAAACAAAGTTATTAATATAAATCTGATTCAGGGGTATAAATTCTTACATTTCTTGGGTATTGTGTTCATCCTGATCTTCACTCAAAGATCCTCTCTAAAGATATAACACAAAAACACGTCACAAAATCAGTGTATACAACAGTATATAACTGTAAATAACAGTATATAACCGTAAATAACAGTATGTGTCAGTAAATAATCGTAAATAACAGTATGTAACAGTATATTTTAATATATAACCGTAAATCACAGTATGTATCAGTAAATACCTGTATATAAATGTAAATAACCGTAAAATAATATATTTCAGTATATAACAGTATAACAGTAAACCACAATATGCATCAGTAAACAACCATAAACAACAGTATATAATTGTAAATAACCCCAAGTAACAGTATATAAGAGGAAATAACCATAAATATCAGTATATAATAGGAAATAAGAGTATATAATTGTATATAACCATAAATAACAGTATGTATCAGTATATAACCGTAAATAACAGTATGTAACAGTATATTTTAGAATATAACAGTAAACCACAGTATGTATCAGTAAATAACTATATAAATGTAAATAACCGTAAATAACAGTATATTTCAGTATATAACAGTATAACCGTAAACCACAATATGCATCAGTATATAACCTTAAATAACAGTATATAATTGTAAATAACCACGAATAACAGTATATAAGAGAAAATTACCATAAATAACAGTATATATAAGGGGAAATAAGAGTATATAATATTATATAAATAACAGTATGTATCAGTATATAACCGTAAATAACAGTATGTAACAGTATATTTTAGTATATAACAGTAAGCCACAGTATGTATCAGTAAATAACAGTATCAGTATATAACCGTAAATAACAGTATGTAACAGTATATTTTAGTATATAACAGTAAACCACAGTATGTATCAGTAAATACCTGTATATAAATGTAAATAACCGTAAAATAATATATTTCAGTATATAACAGTATAACAGGAAACCACAATATGCATCAGTAAACAACCTTAAATAACAGTATTAAAATAACAGTATATAATATCAAATAACCTTAAATAATAGTATATAGGAGGAAATAACCATAAATAACAGTATATAAGAGGAAATAACAATGCATAGCAGTATATAAGAGGAAATAACCATAAATATGGTTATTGCAGCAGTCCTAGACCTATAGAAATATATAATAAGAATTACACAGATATTCACTGTTACATACTATTATATACTCTTATTTCCTCTTATATACTGTTGTTTATGGTTATTTCCTCTTATATACTGTTATTTACGGTTATTTACTGATGCATATTGTGGTTTACTGTTATACTGTTATATACTTGTATATATATAATATAATTGTAAATAACCATAAAATAACAGTATAATAGTACATTATATAGTACAGTATATAAACAACAGTATATAAGAGGAAATAAGAGTATATAATAGTATGTAACAGTGAATATCTGTGTAATTCTTATTATAGATCTTTATAGGTATAGGGCTGCTGCAATAACCATATTTGTGGATTATATATTGTACTAAAATTAATAGGAAAAATTCATATTATTGTAATTTTAAGTCCACTGCATGGCAATTATATAATGATAATCCAATAGTATAAATAATGGAATTATATAATACTTTCAGACATAAGAAAAAAATAAAATAAACTCGGATTATTCGGGGTGTGGGTTTAGTATTAAGGTAAGGGCAGATAGAGTAGAGTAGAAATGACTCTGATATTATAAAATTAAACTGCATTAATATGAGCTAAAATTACAGCTATGGAGAACAGCTAGATTACTTTTAGAAGAAATTATAAAAGTATAAACTCTGAGTACTGAGTCTTATTTATATGAATGTAAATAATTTATATCAAAATATTACATTACAAAACATTACAAACTGTAATCTAACTGTGTTACTTTTAAAATCAAATAATGCACTAAGTAGTTCCACTAAGGAGTAATCAGAGTACGTTTTAAAAGTATCTATACTATCACTGGTAATCACACAGTACATACAGTACATATATATATATATATATATATATCCTCTATATCTACACTGTAACCAAGCTGATCAATAACTTCTACTGATCAATACAGCTCCCAATAATCACCTCCAACACCACATACACACACCTATAGAGCAGATCTTCAGTAATCAGACAGTACCTGCTGCTCAGATCACTCCATCTCTTCTTTATCTGCTTTTATGGGAGGTGGAGCCCAACCTATATATAGCAATACTGCCCTCATCAGGACTGGAGTCTGAATCAGGAGTTAAAACTAAAAACAGACTAGAAGAATAAAACTAAAAAGAAAAATAAAACCTAAATACAGTAGATAAGTCCTGTATTTGATTAAAAAACTACTTTAGTATTTAAATCAGCATCACTCCTGTATTTAACTGTAATATTCTTATAAAGCTCTATTCATACAGGATTAGTTTCTCAGGGGGTTCTGGGGTCATTTTTAAAATCTCTTTTATGGGTTTTTTTTATCCTCTGTGATTTTATTCCAGTCCAGAACGATCATGTAGGTGTTTTTCTCAGACGTCCTCTGAGAAAATTACAGGCTGAATTATCTACTGTTTTTCTCTGAACTCCGTGCTCCTCCGGTAATTTTAGTCCCGTCCGGACGCACATCTCTGAGTTTCGTCTCCTCACCTTTCATAAAAAAATTAAAAAAAATATTTGTCCACTGCCGCGCACCGTAATTACTGTACACTTTGGGCGCCACGGTTTCCACAGAGATGCACGTTAAAAAAAACACAACAGCGAGTGGAAATGGAGGAGCTACTGAACGCCGTGATGATGTCATGTGACCGAGAAAAATGAAAGCCTAAAAACTCACTGGTCCTCCTGTTTTTACAACTGCTGTTTTTACACTGGGACTTTAAAAAATGGTGAGACATTGGGACACTAAGAGTGATGGGACACTAAAAATTATGGGACACAAAAATAATGGAACAATAAGAATGATGGGACACTGGGACATTAAAAAATGGTGGGACACTGGGACACTAAGACATTAAAAAAATGGTTATCATCTAGTTTTCTGCTTCATGTATTCATGATCTCCAGTGTTTAAAATAGCAGAGGGTCTGAGAGGAGAACCCACTCTCTGATCCTAGACCAGCTCTTAACTGTATGTGTATAAAAAGAAAATAATACTAAAATAAATGCTATATATATATATATATATAATTTAAAATAAATAACACATAATATAAGGGTAAAAATATGTTAAACTCAGCTAAAACAGGTAAAGGCTGCCTGAAGGTGGTTAGAATTTATATAAAAATCACTAAAGTGCTAAAAAGCTCTGTTCTTTCAACTATCTATTATTTAAATTAACTAGGTTAGTATCCTAAACATGCAAATATTACTTTTCTCATATTCATATTTTTTGCACATTAATAATATCTGTACTTCTGATTGATGCTAACTGCATCTCTTTGTCATATACTGATAATAATAATAATAATAATAATAATAATAATAATCTTAATTTATATCACCTTCCTCAATATTCAGTACAGAGTTAATTCACTGATGCATAATTAAACTGATAAAACTATTACCACTCAAATAAAAATATATATATATCATACCATAATAATGTGTGAATCTTTTATACTGTACAGAAATAAATCAACACAACAGGAATCAGGGGTAAAATGATTTAATTAAATTTAAACAGATTTTAATGTATTACAGCTGTGCACTGTGTGATAAAGAAACAGCATCTGAACAGAAACTCAAAGTAGAATCAGTCTGTACTCTGAGAATCAGTGATGTCACGAGTAGAGTCTATACTCTGAGAATCAGTGATGTCACGAGTAGAGTCTATACTCTGAGAATCTGTGATGTCACCAGTGCAGTCTGTAGCAGTCTCTGAATCAGTGATGTCACCAACACAGACTATAGTAGGTTTATATGGAAGGTTCTGGATCTCGTGAATGAAAATCTGAACAGCTTTTCTATTATAAGCTTCACTGAATCTCGTGTTTAGAAATGAGCTGTAAGATTTTTCTAGATTTAAAGACCACCAGCTCAGGAACTCAGATTTAAACGTCTCACAGACGGAATTACAGTCTCTCTGATTAAACTCCTCACTGAATAAAGCTCTCAGTGACTTTTCATATTCTTCTGCTCTATTCAATCCCATCCTTTCAAACTCTTTAAAACTGTGTGGAGTTTCGGGGAATTCAGGGCGACATTTATTCAGTTCATTAATATATTTTTGCCGTTCTTTTTCGGGAATGTTTTCTTTAATCGAATTAATTTTTGGTTTAAATCTAGAAGACAGTTTCATGAGGAATTTAGATTCTTGATCGGCTGTGGTGAGAAGTGTGTCCCTCGCTGACTCCAGTAACTTGTTGAAATCACTGTTTTTAGATGAACGGTCAGAATTGGACCTGTTAAACTGAGGTTCAGAATTGTGTAGATTTGTTGTTTTAGAGGAATGACTTGGTGCTTTGTAAGTTCTATTAGCCGTGAGCGAATTGCATCTTTTTATCTTCAATTTATTTTTTACTGTACTTGGCTGTTTTTGGGATGGTGTGTTAGGAGTGGGCAGTCTGGTAGAAGACTGATAATTGTTCTGATTAACTGTTAGAGAAGTCAGGGGTTTATTAGAGATATCAGGTGGTAACAAATCACATCTCTTTCTTCTAAATTTAGTGGATTTAGTGGGTTGATCAGTTTCAGGGATGGTTGGTGGAGGGTCCTGATGGTGAGCACTGTTCTGGATGGTTCTGTAGGAACAGGTTCTGTAGATGTGATCTGGTAATTTAGAAACGATGGAACCTGTTGGGCCGTATGGTTTTGAGAATGTGATGAAAGTTTTAATCTGATAAAATCTGCCCAGTTCATCTGATAAACTGGTTAATTTAATCATACAGGGATCAGTATCTTTTCTCCCCAAACACGGACTGTTCAGTGAGAAGATCCACAGCTCACAGTAATCACGGATACTTTTATTTTTTATATAATCTCGTATTGCCTCAATTATAAAATCCTCACTGTGAACCTGACCTTTGTCTTTCGGGAAATACGGTTGAGAGGGGTCTGTAAACGAGCCGTCTTTTCTTCTAAAAAAATTAAATGCATACTGATTCTTATTATTGACCTTTTGCTTTTTCTCTGTTTCTAATAACTGAAGCATTTTTTCATGCTGGATAGAAACAATGTTCTTGATAGTACTGTCAGAATCATATCCAGGTATATGACGGGTACGGTTAGATAGTTTTAAGATCAGAGGAATAGACAGAAATCGATTAGACAGGTCCGGATACAATAAACGATTTGTCATTGAGCAATAATCAATCAAATTTAAACTATTCCACTCTTCAGGGGACAGCTTCACAGTCTTAGGGATTCCAGCTGGAACGATCCTGTAAAACATGATAAAAAGCACGAATATGAATCACTAGAGCTAACATGAACATGTGATACTGAGTTAGCATTATGATATTAGATAAACATAATGGGTTATTGTTAAAGAGTTTTAATAGGGACAGAACTGTAAATGATGAAGTTACGAGATTATAAAATTATTATTACTACATCACAACTGAAGAGCTTAAAATCCTTAATTTCTGGTACTCACTTCATATTATCTTCATCAGCTGGGGGGTCAGTGGTGGTGAGAGTGAAGTCTACATCAGCTGGGGGGTCAGTGGTGGTGAGAGTGGTCTCCATACTTTGCGGGTCTTCAGCAGAATCTGCTTCATCTTCAGCAGGACTCGAACTCTCATTCTGACGACTCTTCTTCCTGGAGATCAAATCAAACATCTCTGTTTAAAAGCTGTGAATCTCTGTTTTACATTCAGTATTAACTGCAGATACTGTTTATTATAAACAGTTAGTGACTTACCGTACAGGCTGCACAGGTATACTGCCCTCTACAGGCGGTGGAATATCATTTACAGAAGCCTGAGATAGAAGTAGATAAAAAAAATAATAATTAGAATAATAAACTCAATTATATTAAAATTATACCCAGTAGCATGATCTAAAACAATCAAAAAAAGGATGTTTCAGTTTATTCAATTACATTAAGATTACTCTTAGATCACTTTCAGACTATTGTATACAGTACTAAATAATAAGATACAGTACTAAAATAATGTATCTATAAGTAATTAAGTACTAAAAAGTACTAAAATGCAAAAGAAGCCAGTTCTGCAAGCACGCCACAAACAGAGTCGCCTGAGGTAAACACAATTTCACATCACTCTCCCATACAGCTTCTCCTTGTGTAAAGTGCGCTGTATTGTTGAGCGATGCACAGTGACACCATCTGCAGCAAGATGATGCTGCAGCTCTTTGGAGGTGGTCTGTGGATTGTCCTTGACTGTTCTCACCATTCTTCTTCTCTGCCTTTCTGATATTTTTCTTGGCCTGCCACTTCTGGGCTTAACAAGAACTGTCCCTGTGCTCTTCCATTTCCTTACTGTGTTCCTCACAGTGGAAACTGACAGGTTAAATCTCTGAGACAACTTTTTGTATCCTTCCCCTGAACAACTATGTTGAACAATCTTTGTTTTTAGATCATTTGAGAGTTGTTTTGATGAGCCCATGATGCCACTCTTCAGAGGAGATTCAAATAGGAGAACAACTTGCAATTGGCCACCTTAAATACCTTTTCTCATGATTGGATACACCTGGCTATGAAGTTCAAAGCTCAATGAGGTTACCAAACCAAGTCTGTGTCCATCAGTTATTAGATATATCAAACTGAAATGGCTGTTGCAAACACCCAAATATTTACAACTAAAAATGATTAAGATTAATAGGGGTGCCCAAACTTTTACATATGACTGTATTTGTATTATGTGTCATAAAGAACATATTTGTAAAAATCTGAGTGCATCGTGAAGTATGTATAGTCTCTGAGAGATCCAACTCCCAATCCTTGTTGTGGGGGATAATTACAGTGTCATTTATTATGTTAATACTTTTGTATAAGTTTGATAGCATTTTTTTCCGAGCTGAATGTACTGATAAGCTGAATTAGTGGCGGGAGGGTTAAAGAGTTTTGTTTTATGTTTTTTGTTTGTGTTCTAGAGTTTAAGACATTTTTCAACTGGAGATACTGAAAAAAATATTTTTGCTTAAGGCCATATTTTTGGCATAGATCTGCAAAACTACACAAACTATTATTTTAAAAAACATCTTTTAGTTGTCTAATTCCTTTTTACCATTTGGGGAAAATAAATGTGCTGTTGTTTATGTAAATTTACATACAAATTATATTGCTATTATTGGGGTTGTTGGCTCTCCACCAAGCTGTAAGTGTTGTTGCTATTCCTGGATTTTTAAATAGAGGGTGTTGTCTAATTGAGTTGCTTAGAAATGGAAGATTCTGGATGCTTATTTCTCCACTTTCCGATTGTTCAATATTGATCCACTGTTTTTTTTATTTGGGTGTAGCCAGTGTATTATATATTGCAGTTGGGTGGATAGAAAATAGTGGAGAAAATTTGGTGCATTGAATCCACTGTGTTTTTTATCTTTTTGTAATATTGATAATTTGATTCGCGGAGGTTTGTTTTTCCAATCGCTGAATTAATTTTTTTAGCCATTTATTGGTTGGTATAACTGGAACATCTTAAATAAATAATTTACTTTTGATAAAATACACATCTTGACAGCTGCATTTCGCCCTAAGAGGTTTATTGGGAGTTTTATCCATCGTTGAGTGCTATCTCGTATACTTGTTAATAGTGGATTAAAGTTTAAAGAAAACAGCTCTGACAAATTAGAGTAGAGTTAGGGTAGAGTTTTTTTGTTTTTTCTTTCAGACTCCAACTTTCTTTTCTTAATGGTAAAATATAAGATTTATTCCAATTAATAGAGTATTCTGATAAATATATAAATAAATATTAACCAGCCTAATGGTTTCAGAAAGTGAAATTTTTGGATTCTATAAATAAAGTAATATATCATCTGCATATAAACTCATTTTTCTGAATCACTACACCATTTATTTGGTCATTCTGGCAAATTGCTGATTCAAGAGGTTCTAAAAACATAGCAAACATCAGGGGTGACAATGAACACCCTTGTCTTTTACCCCATACAGACTAAACTGTGATGATATTATATTATTAGGATTGATTACTGCTTTAGGAGAATGATATATATATGTCTTAATCCACTGAATGAAATTATTACCAAATCCAAATGTTTCGAGAACTATAAATAAAAAAAATCCAATTTACTCAATCAAATGCTTTTTCTCCATGAAGAGACACTATAATTGTTTCCATTTTTTTTTCTCTGGGAGATATTAATAATGTTAAATAAACAACGCATATTATCTGAAGTAGGAGACATTTCTGGTGAATCGTTTAATTTAATTAAAGATTCCCATTCTTTCTTAAAGAACTCTCTAAAATTTAAGTCCTTAAGAAGCGGTATATTAAAACACCATCTTCCAAAAGTTTTTTCAGTTGGGTACTGAAGAGTAACTGTTTATTTTACCTTGAGTGTATTGACAAATATCTTTCAGTTATGATTACTTATCTTAGTATCTATAATTACATAATCATTGTGTGAAACCTTGTATTCTATATGCATTAACCAATACTCACATTGTATTTGATCATTTTTACTCACAGTGTATTTTACACGCATTTATATAGAAGATTAACCAATAATCACAATATATTCTTTACATATATAGTAAAACACTGTTTGATCAGGCATGTGACTAACACAGACTTTATTGTAACAAATTAACCCACATGATACATAAGGCGTTTACTAACACATAGGATCTATTGTATGGCGGACTAACCACGCGCTACTAACACATTAACATATAACATATGAAATCTATTGTGTGACGTGTGTAGCTCATGCTTGAAGCCATAGGCGTAGGAACCGGGGGGGATGGGTGGGACATGTCCCACCCAATATTAGAAACAGGTGGATTTGTCCCCCCCAAAAATGATATCAGTTCGCTCACGTCAGCCGTAATATTAATGAGGAGACAGACCGGACCAATCGGAGGAGGAGAGTCAGTTTGCTGTTGGGGAAGCCCCGCCCCCTCGCTGTGAGATTTAGCAGCGGGATCGGGCTGCAGCAGCTTCAGCTGATTTTAAAACAGATCTGGATATACGGAGATTTTACTAACAGAAAGGTAACGATAGGCTAACCACGTAAACTGTGATGATATGTTTCTGATAGCTGGATAAAAATACACGTCTCTGAATCAGCACACAGTTTAAACCCACTGTGATTAATAAACTGCAGCTGTGAGAGTGAGTTAGTTTAACTTAAATTAATTAGATAGGGAGTCAGGGTTAAAGAAAAATATATATATATATGTAATGTTCAACTTGACCTGTATCTGATCAGCTAATTACTATTTCATTTTCAAACTGTTTATTCATTTAGGATTACAGGATTTACTGTGAGCTATAATGAACGAAAATTGATTTAACTAACTAGTTATCTAGAAGCTACATGTAGTGGATAGTCAGAATTTAGTACAGTACTTTAAGTTGGTAGTTTAAAGCAGTTACTTAACCCCGATCACTGCCCTAAACTAGTGTTTTCCACCTGATCAGCTAATAAACAGTCATTTACTGAGTTTACCTGTTAAAATCCTTTAGCCCCCTATGGAGCCTAAATTAATCATGTAAATCCAGCAGTGTATTAGCCACATCATACCACCACTTACTTTATTAAATGTCTTTAAACAGAGGAAGCTCTAGAATATGCAGAACAGTGTTAATATGCAGTAGAATATGTAAGAACGGGGTTGAGAAACACTGCTGTAACGTGACTTCTGTTCATTTGTATTTCACAGTAAGACCACATATCCTGACGTTTATAAAAATCTCTATGAAACGTAAAGTTACATTCTTTTACATAAAAGGACACCATCTTAAGAAGAGCTCTCAGTAGAAAAAAATAAAAGTGCAGGAGAAAATGTAAATATACAACAGAATTGACATGCCAATACATAATAATAATAATAATAATAATAATAATAATAATAATAATAATAATAATAACCAAATCTGTAATATTATTTTAAATATTAGGTGATAACTGATCATTTTTGTTATATGTACATAATTCAGACATTGCTTGCATAATTTTTCTAACAACAGTAGCTGTAACGTGGAGTAACCTGTTTAGGTTGTAAAATCACCTTATAATAATAATTTACTTTTAATTAAAAGTAATTTCCACAAATGTTGTTCTAGGAAACTATTGGGTGGGCTTGGGTTCATATTGGCAAATGTGTCCCCCCCAATATCAAGCCCGCTCCTACGCCCTTGCTTGAAGCATTTCGTTCACTGCATGTCTCTGACTAACGGCCATCAATCATCAGCTAGTGCACTCTGTACGAACTGAATTGATACAAAGGAGGCTTCGGGACGAACAGGGCGGCACTGTCTGATTACTGAAACAATACCACACTGTCCGGCTGGATACACTCAAGGCCAAACACTAGTGGTCCGGTCAGACCTGTGAAACTTGAGCACTAACACATGAAATTACGCATACTAACATGAGATGATTTTAGCAACGCCTCATCAGCAGGTTTCACGTCATTTGGGGTATAAACATGGAGTCAGATCAGAGGGGGGTCAGAACTTATACTGAGACAGCTAATAATTGGTTTTGTATGTTCTCCTGGATTTGTGTTTTGGCAATATCAGCTACAATAGAATTACTTGTAAGAAAAAAATCAATACTCCAATCTCCAACTGTCTCTCTCTGAGACCCAGATCATCCATGTATTGTTTTATCATTTCGTTTGAATGCCATATTTGAAAGGAAGGAGAGATATTGGAGCGGTCAATGTTGGGATCCAACACTGTATTAAAATCCCCTCCAATGATAATTTTTGAACCTGAATAATTTATTAAGCATGAAAAAAATTCTGAAATAATGCTGGATCATCTTTATTAGGGCAATAGATGCTAGTAATAGTAACGTTTTTGTTATTTATTAGTGCATTAATAATAACAAAACGTCCCTCTGAGTCTGTTATGGTTGAGTTATGGATTATAGAAATATCTTTACTGACTAAAATTGCCACACCCCTTTTGTTAGAGTTAAAGGAAGCCCAATAAACATGGTTACAAATGTTTTATGTTCAGAATCTGTGAGGTGGGTTTCTTGTAAGAGACTGATATGGGCTTTAAGCTTACTCAGATGACTGAATATTTTGTTCTTTTCACTGGTGAATTGATACCATGAATATTCCAGCGAACAATTTTTATAGTAGACATTATGGTATGCTATTGGTTTTAATACAGCATAATAGGCCACTAGTCATTGGTTAAGGCAGTGGGAAAATATAATAACAAAACTCATCATAAGTGAGCAAAGAACAAAATCTAGCACTAGAAAACCCCCCTTTTCACAAAACTCATTATTTTGATGATAGATTTTTTCTAACTGAAAACCCTTAACAGGACAACACATATTTAGAAATAACCAAACACCAAGAGTGAAAATATAGACGCAAATAATATTCAGGCTATGGGTGTTATTTAGAGGTTTGTGTTGTATTAAACACATATATACAGATTAATATAGCCATGGTGTAGTTTACATATCTCTGTATAGTTTTCCATCAAGGTACAGCCTATCTACTGAGACTGTGGTGCGTATTCCTTTCTTGATGTGTTCTCTTCTGATCTGGAAGAGTACTTTTCTTCTTTCTTGAATTAACTTAGGGAACTAATCGTTAAGACCCTAAATGTTCCCTTTAAGTTCTTTTCCCGTTGCTTTTTACAAGCTCCTTTTGTTTATATCTTTCAAATTTGGCAACTATGGGTCGCGGGTAGGTGTTGTTTTTCCGACCTATGTGGTGAGTTTGCAACAATCAGTGCAGGTTGTTTGTTTCGTGTTTGTTTCCTATTTATGTTTACTCCACTACTGTACTTCAGGACTTTAATACTTTGTAACAGCTTGCCTGCACTACCACTTTCTCGTTCACTAAATCTGACTCTGCATTTATTTCCCACAAAATCTTACAGCACTTCATGCTTCCCTCTGCTGAAAACTTTTATGGAGATGTGGATTTTATTTTCCAGCAGGACTTGACACACTGCCACACTGCAGAAACTATATAATATTCTAATTTTCTGAGACACTGATTTTTGGGGTTTTATTAGCTGTAAGCCATTGTGAAGTCAAAAATTAAAAGGTTTTCAAGAAATAATAATTAAAAAGGAAAATAATTATAATAAATATTAATTAATAAAAATAAATGAATGAATAAATATAAATCAAGGATTAAAAAAGAAGAGGCAACGCATCAAATATCCAACAAACCGAAACTTCTAGGAGGCGCGCGGGCGGTAGAAGACGACACGCAGAGGAAGAGAGCAGTGTTGCCAACTTAGCGAATTTGTCGCTATTGTGGCGTGGAAGAGGAAGGAGGACCCGAGAGACTCATGACAAGTACTCAAAGCTCTTTTATTTAACTGGCTTGCCACTCGCTTACAGCCTTTAACAAGGCTAGGAGAGCGAAACCCAACTGCCCGCACACACACAAACACACCCAGGTCCCTAAACCTCCCACTAAACTACATTATGGTGAGTGCCCTAACTGGCACTCATCTGCATGGCCCCTCCCCATAACCTAGGCAACGGGGGAGGGACCAACCACGTAGCCTGGCACACACAGACACATACACACAGAGGCGGGCACACAGAGACAGGCACACACAGGCACACACGCACACACACACAGACGCCACATAGCCCCCCCCTCAAGGGTCAGCCGTCCCGGCGACCCCACAAACCCAACATAACCCCGTGAACAACAAAACATGTGTTTTTTTTTTTTTTTTTTTTTACAATTATTCACAAACAAAGTCCCGAAGGTGGGCGGGCGGCCTCCTCACCCGCGGCAGCCTGGAGGGGCCGGGCAAAGCGCCACCCGCCAGCGGCTCCGAAGAGCCAGAGTTCGGGTCAGGCCCGGGTGCAGGGCCGGCGGGTACTGCACCGCCGTCCCCAGTGTCCAGCAGCTTCGGCCTATACGGGGCCAGCCTGTCCCGGTGCACAATCATAGTGCGTCTGCCCCACCGGATCCTATACACAACCTCCCCCAGCCTGGACAGCACCCGGCACGGACCCACCCAGGCCGACTGAAGTTTCGGGCACAGTCCTTTCTTTCGTTGAGGGTTGTACAGCCACACCCTCGCCCCCGCCTCCAACGGGTTCCCGAAGCAGCGCGTATCATACGCGCGCTTCTGCTTCTGTCCGGCAGCTGACTGGTTCGAGCGTGCGAGCCCGTGCGCAAAGTCCAGTGAAGACAGAAGGTCCGAAACGAAAGCGGGCGTGTCCTTAGCGTCCTCACCCCCGTCAGGAGGCGCCCCGAAGGCCAGAGCCACCGGCGTCCGCAGCTCGCGACCAAACATAAGCAGAGCCGGCGTGAATCCTGTCGTCTCCTGCACGGCCGAGCGGCAGGCCAGCAGCACGACCGGTAGATGTTTGTCCCAGTCGCGCTGGCCTTTGCTCGACACCATGGCCAACTGCGCTGCCAGCGTGCGGTTAAACCGCTCCACCAGCCCGTCACTCTGCGGATGAAGGGGCGTCGTCCTGGTCTTGTGGATGCCCAAGATGCGGCAGACCTCCGCCATGACCTCCGACTCGAAGTTCCTCCCCTGGTCGCTATGCAGCTCCTCCGGAACCCCGAATCGACAGAAGAACTCCCGCACCAGGACATCTGCAGTAGTGACCGCCCCTTGGTCCGGCACCGCGTAGGCCTCCGGCCACTTTGTAAAGTAATCCATCGCCACTAAGACATAGCGGTTCCCAGAGTCCGTCACCGGGAAGGGGCCCAACACATCCACGGCCACCCGCTCCATCGGGCCGCCGCACTGATAGGGGTGAAGTGGGGCGCGGGGCGCCCTCGCGGGGCCTTTCTTGGCGGCGCACACGTCACAGCAGTGCACGAATAGCTCCACATCAGTCCTGCACCCAGGCCAATAAAAGCGTTGTCTCAGGCGCTTCAGGGTTTTGGTAACGCCAAAGTGCCCAGCCCCAGGCGACCCATGGACTCCCCGTAGGACCGAATCCCTAAGCGCCCGCGGTATCACCACCTGAAACACGCGCTGCCCGTTCGCCGGATCCTCCCAGGTATGACACAGCACGCCATCAGACAAGCTAAAGCTAGCCCAGTTGGAGCGTAGCGCTTTAGCGACCGGACCCAACGGCACCACCTCCTCCCACGACGGCGTGACATTCGCCTCGAGCGCGTGTACGGCCCACATTAAGTCGCGATCCGCCCGTTGCGCATCTCGGATCTGTTCCACGGACACCTGGGCCACCACTACGCCGCCGGTCACATCCGCTGAGACTGCAGCGCAATGAGCAGTGTCAGCGGATTTCTCCTCCGCACGAGCGCAATGCTTACAGTCCAAGGCCACACACGGCCGGCGCGACAAAGCGTCCGCGTTACCATGGCTACGGCCCGGTCGGTGCACAACCTCGAAGCTAAACTCCTGGAGCCTAGATATCCAGCGTGCGAGCTGGCCCTCGGGCTCGCGGAAACGCATGAGCCACTGAAGCGAGGCGTGGTCGGTGCGCAGCAGAAACGGGACCCCATACACATATGGTCGGAAATGCTTAAGGCCCTCGACCACCGCGAGTAGCTCCCGGCGCGTCACGCAATAGTTACGCTCCGCCTTGTCTAGGCGGCGACTATAGTATGCTATTACGCGCTCCGAGCCATCCTGAACGTGTGATAGAACCGCTCCGAGGCCACGGTCGCTCGCATCCGTATCCACAATGAAGCTCTCCGACATATTCGGATACGCCAGAACAGGAGCATTGCATAGACGGCTTTTTAGCTCCTCGAACGCTCGCTCCGCCTCGTCAGACCAACGGAATGTCACACCCGGTCTAGTTAAATTGTGAAGCGGCGCCGCCACGTCCGCGAACCCCCTGATAAACCGCCTGTAATACGACGCGAGCCCCACAAAACTACGAACCATTTTCGCGTTACGCGGGACAGGCCAGTCACGGACAGCCTCCGTCTTTTTAGGGTCGGTTTCCACACCAGCACCGCTCACTACATGGCCCAGAAAATTCACGCGCTGCCTCAGCAAGTTACACTTCGCCGGGTTGAGCTTCAGGTTAGCCGCCTGAATCGCGCCGAGCACCACCTCGAGGTGAGAGAGCGCGGAGTCGAAGTCGGTCCCGTGCGCCATGACGTCATCCAGGTAAACAACGCAGCACGAACGCGGGATCCCGCTTAACACGCGCTCCATAAGACGCTCGAAAGTAGCCGGCGAGTTACACAACCCAAACGGGAGCACCGTGAAATGCCATAGAGCCGAGCCAAGCGAGAAAGCGGTTTTCTCCCTATCCCCTTCAGCCAGGGGCACCTGCCAATACCCGCTCCTCAAATCTAGCGAGCTGAACCAGGCTGAGCCTGACAGCTGATCTAGCGTATCGTCGATCCTGGGAAGCGGATAAGAGTCGAGCTTCGTGACGGCGTTAAGTCGGCGATAATCAACACAAAAACGCCAATTCCCGTCCTTCTTTTTTGCAAGGACCACCGGGGCCGACCACGGGCTGCTCGAAGGCTCAATAACGCCCGCACTCGCCATATCACGGACTAACTGCTCAGCCGCCACGCGTTTCGCAAATGCCAGACGGTGCGGTCTCAGCCTGATGGGCTGGGCGTCGCCTGTGTTTATAGAATGAAACGCGAGGCTAGTCCTAGTACACTCGCGCTCAGACACAGCGAAGCTAGCGCGAAAACGCTCAATCAGGTCGCGTAAGCGCAGTTGTTGGGGCTCTGATAAGCCCACACAACTGCGCTCCAGCATCTCTTCAATCGGATCGGTAATTAACCCCGCATCTAACGGACCCTCGACCGTATCATGCACCGAATCACACACATTGCCGCCCCCCGGTTCACTTACCCCGCACTCGTCGCATTTCTCTACGGGGAGTCCAGTCACCAGCACCGAGCCCCGTGCACAGTCAATAACGGCTCCAACGCGTGCGAGCAGGTCCTTGCCCAGAATGCACGGATCGTTGATGTGCCCAACCCAGAACTCCTGCTGAAAGGGGCCCTTGCCAACATCAACAGTCAGCTCCGTTAATCCCAGGAGAGCGATAGGATCTCCGGTGGCCGAAGAGAGAGCGATGCGCCGGCTGCAGTCCACCCCAAACTCGCCTGCCACATCCCTTGCGAGCTCAGGCTTTATCAGCGAGACTGACGAGCCCGTGTCCACCAGCGCATCCACCATCACTCCATTCAGCGAGCACGTCAGAAAATAGCCGCCGGGTCCGACAGCTCCGTGATTAGATTCCGAGGGTAAGCCTATAATCCCTGGGGCCACCGTAACCCTCACTTGGTGGTCCCGGCTCCGTTTCCCCGACCGGCCGCACTGCGCTCGCTTGTGGCCACGCCCCCCGCAATGCCAGCACTCCAGTTGTGCCTCAGGCCGGCTCCGCCACCATCTCGGTGGATCATGGGCTCCGGGCGACGCCCCCCATGGTTCCGGATGGCTGGACAGGATGAGTTCGGACCGCTCAGCCACCTCCACCGCGGCCTCCAGGGTCTGTGGGTCGGCCAGTCTCACATGTTTGTGCAGCTCGCCTGGCTCCAGGGCGCGCAGGAAATTATCCAGCGCGAGACTTCTCTGAGCCGCTCGCGGGAATGCCGGATACGCTTGGCGGGTTAGCAGAGCCATCTCAGATGCCAGCACGCCCAAAGTCTCTCCTCGCTGCCGGCGCCGGTCCGCCACTAGCATTTTGGCGGCCGCCTCGGAAGGTTGACGGCTGAAACGGGTTCTCAGCGCCCGCGTTAAGTCAGACAGCTCGCAGCGGCACTCCGCGGGGAGCTCGATCAGCACTCTCAGTGCATCTCCCTGCAGCGCCAGACAGAGGTTGGCCGCCGTCTCAGCATCCGTCCAGCCCGCACGGCCCGCCACGATCTCCAGCTGAGCTTCGAAGGCCGTCCAGTCAGCGCTGCCGTCATAGCATGCCAGGCGGGGATGAGCCGTCAAGCTCGCCGTCAGCGCGCCGTCCATTCTGGGAGCCAGCGCCGCCGTCTCCACGCCATCCGCTCCGCGAGCCGGCGCTGACGTCATCGCGCCGTCCACTCCGTGAGCCGGTGCCGCTGTCCTCGCGCCATCCGCTCCGCGGGCTCGACCTTCGGACAGCCTGCTGGCGCCGTCAGGTCTGGGTCCGCTCCGCTGGCGAGTCTTGCTCCTCGTCCGCTGGTCCGCCGTTATCCTCTTCAGCCGTTCGATTTCCCCTGCCAGCATCTCCATATCATCCAGCAGGGCCGCTTCTGACACCAAATGTGGCGTGGAAGAGGAAGGAGGACCCGTGAGACTCATGACAAGTACTCAAAGCTCTTTTATTTAACTGGCTTGCCACTCGCTTACAGCCTTTAACAAGGCTAGGAGAGCGAAACCCAACTGCCCGCACACACACACACAAACACACCCAGGTCCCTAAACCTCCCACTAAACTACATTATGGTGAGTGCCCTAACTGGCACTCATCTGCATGGCCCCTCCCCATAACCTAGGCAACGGGGGAGGGACCAACCACGTAGCCTGGCACACACAGACACATACACACAGAGGCGGGCACACAGAGACAGGCACACACAGGCACACACGCACACACACACAGACGCCACACTATATTTAGCGACTTTCTTTGTAAAAAAAAAAAAAAACCGACTAGCGACAAATCTAGCGAGTTTTTGTAGTGTTATTGGAGACTTTTGGTGACTCTGAGATGAACACGCGCTCCTCAGTTACCGTCCACAGCGAGCAGGGTGCTGCCGTGAGCCCCGCCCACACCACTCACAGTGCAGTTTCTTATGGAACGCCATTTGAGTCTTTACGTCTACACAGAGAGAGTGAGAGCTGCTAACTTTCATCACGAGGAGTAGCTACTGTTCTCAGAGACTGTGCAGGACTGACACCGTCGACTAAAACCGGAGTCCAGCTATCCGCGCTTCGGAAATTCCCAGTCAGGTCATCCGCGCTTTAAATTTAGATGAGAAGCATGGATTTAAAACATAATAATAATATAAAATAAACAATACAGTGAAATTTGCCCAAATTTGCAGAGGTAATAGTCTAGGATGGACTCTTTTACGAGGTACTGGATCTGTTTTGGCATTTTGAGAAACTCATGAGAAATTTAATTTGAAGCATGGATTGAAAAAAGTAATATTAATATAAAATTCTCTCTCTCTCTCTCTCTCTCTCTCTGTTAAACACTGATGGGATTGTTTTGGTATTATATCAAATAGATAATGTACTGCACAGAATCTACAGTGAGGTGAGTTATTTTAATCCGTGTTCTTCTCGTTTCTGGGCTTAATGTATGTCTGAATTAATATAACCGACTGAAACGTGTCGGTCTCCTCTTCTCTGTGTTTTTTTAGCGTGCTCTCCGCCTGCGCGTCTGTTTACCGTAAAATCGCGCGAATACGCGCATCTAAATTTAAAGCGCGGATGACCTGACTGGGAATTTCCGAAGCGCGGATAGCTGGACTCCGGTCTACTAAACCCGGAGAGGCAGCCGGTAAGAGTTGCCAGAACATTAAGACCACCTCGGAATTGCTACTCTAGTGAAAATAGTGGATGCTGCTTTTACCATGTGGATTTTGCTAACTCTGTGATAAAGGAGATACTAGGCTATTGTGTTTAGCTAATTGTTTAGCCTGCTAATTGTTTATTTAAGCTAGATATGTTGCTAAATTCTTCTTAAGTTAGAACTATTTATGTTACTGTGTTAATTAGGCTTTTGTTGTGAAATTCACTAGCTTCTTTATTTTTCTTTCTTCTGTGTATTTTCTGTTTAAACACTGTAAAAAAAAACTGTAGTTTTTACAGGAAAACGCTGGCAGCTGTGGTTACCAGAGTTTTCCTGTTAAAATTACAGACGATAAGTAAATAACTCTACTGAAAAAAAATGTAAATTAATTTACAGTGATTGAAATCACTGCTAAATTACAATAATAATCTGTCAAGTTTACACAAATTAAATGTTAATTTTGCATAGCAGTGTTCTACATAAAAATACCCTTTCCTGTATTTTTTACCTCAAACAAATGTCTTTACTACACTGTAAAAAAAAATCTTGTCAAATTTACAGTGAAAAACTGGCAGCTGTGGTTGCCATTTTTTCACCGTAAAAAATACAGTGATCTTGTATATGGGTTCACGGTAAGGTATATTAACACTTGTAAAACAACAGTTTGAAAATGTACTAATAAAGAGGAGTTACTGTTAAAATAACGGTGAAAGTGTATATAGGCTCATGGTATAGCTGTAAGTGAATAATGATCAATTGCACAGCATTTATTGTCCAATTTTATGGCAAATTTTTGTGGTTGTCCAATAACTTTGAGTCACGCTGTAAACAACATACAGTTTTAAACAGCATTATCTTTTTCAAAAGCGCTTCATTAACTGCTCACTTACAGCACAGAGATGTGCTCGGAGAGTGAAATCACTTATATACACATAATGTAAAACCCAGGCAGGTGGATAAAACCGCTATGAAACTACATCATGGTGATGTCTAGATAAATTAATTTATAATAAGGGATGGAATTTCGTTTAAGGCCACGCTTTCTTACCCACTGATTTTTGTCACCTATCCATTTAGTTTCTCTTTCTATTGCGTTTGCAGTTATTTTACAGAAAGAGATGTTAAATTTAAGAACGATGTTTATTGCTCCTAACCCTCCTTTTTTCTTGTGTTTAAATAGTAAATCTCTTTTAGCTATTTCTCTGTAGCTTCCCCATATGAATGTGCACGTTTTCTTATTTATTCTTACAGCCCATTTTTGTGTGGGCGAAAAAACCGAAGCTAAAAAAAGGGTTTTTGGTAAAATAAAAGTATTTATAATATTTATTTTTGTTTTATAATTCAACTTTATTTTAGAATATTTTTCGATTTCTTTATCAATTTCCTCCTCTTTCTTAGACCAGTTAAAATCAACACACTGATTGTTATCAAAATATATGCCTAAAATCTTTATTTGTTTTTGTTCTTGAATGTCTATTGAAAATTTACTTTTACTCCCTGTGTCTCCAATCCATACACATTCACATTTATCTTTGTTTTAATTCAGCACCAGATACCATCTCATAGTTTTTAAAATGTTCATATATATATTCGAGATCTTTATTAGATTTAACCAGAACTGTAATATCATCCGCGTATGCGGATATGACATATTTATTACCATTAATTTGGACACCTTGTATTCTGGGATCGTCTTTGATGCATTTAATTAAAGGACTAATTGCTAGGATATATAAAGCTGCACTGAGTGGACAACCTTGCTTTACACCTCTCGAAATCTCAAGCTATTTTGACTATTCTGACACTGTTCAAACCAAATCACTGAATTAATGAGCTAAAAACAACTACAAAATCATATGGAAAACTGTGAATAAAAACAAATGAAATAAGAACTGTGTTGAAATAAAATAGTCATTGAGTGAAATCCAGTGAAAACTCAGAGTAGATGGGTCAATCCCTTTCAAGTGGGGAAGCTGCACATGACAAACGACTTGACAGCCATAATCATCAACAATAAAATAAATAAACACTTAAAATAGATCACTCTGTGTGTAACACATCTTTATAATATATGTTTCACATTTCTAACTGAATTACTGAAATAAAGTAACTTTTCAATTATATTATATTTTTTTGAGTGAAAAATCAAGCTAATCTGTCCTGCATGCTAGCTCTGTGCTGGATCGTATAGTATTACAATGTTTCAATGTTTCTGTCATATTATTTTTTTTATAAGATTATTTAGCTTTTTTTCCTTTATTTAAAAAATAAATAAAAATAAATAAAACCTCCAGTCCCTGTGTGTGTGCCATCGTCTTATGTGGTGACATTCTAAAGTCTGCTACATGAGCAGTTGCCCTGAATTATCCATACTGAGTTTTAAGTAGTTTTCCCCTTTTATCTATTTAAATTCGACTAGATAACGAATGTTCTGTGGGTATTTTTTGATAAAAAATATTTAAAAATGTTTTATCTCCTTATCTGCTGAACAGATGTTTAAAAATCTGTCCCCTGTACACAATAGTTTTGTGTCTGTGCACATGTCGAATCAATGACGACACCCTTAACCTCTTCTCTGCTGATTAAAATGATAGAAGTTCCAGGAATCATTCCAAACCCACATTATCACTAAAGCCAGAGCAGTATATTCTCTGCACTGTCACCGGGTTTGATGAAGCTGCTCTAATCTCTTGGCCTTTAACAGCTTTAGTTGATTTTACAATAGTGATAGACCAACTAGAGTACTTTATACAGGTCTGTATTTACATTCACACTCACGCAGTATTACTCACCATGCAGGACGTCCCGTGCTCCGGAGGTCTGGGACGGGTGAGCCTGTGGTCCCTGTGCTGACCTGTGTCCACACAGGGCTTCATCTCTGAAGTACTTTTCTTTGAAAGTTTAGTTCTTGTATTGGGCCCTAGTTAATTACATTTAGTTTTTTTTATGTTGTGCAAACAACTTGTCTCTGAAGAGAAATGCTGCTTAAAAAATAAAACATTGAGGCTTGTATATTTCTGGTTGCTGGAGTTCTTTTGTCTGGAGGTGAAGAGACCTGAACCCAGTGTTTCCAACTTGGCGACTTTGTTGCAATATTTAGCGACTTTTCAGACCCTCTAGCGACTTTTTTTGTAAAAAAGTGACTAGTGACAAATCTAGCGAGTTTTTGTGGTGTTATTGGAGACTTTTAGCGACTCTGAGATGAACACACACACTCTTCCGTCACTGCCCTCAGCGAGCAGCGGGGGCTGCAGTGAGCCCCGCCCACACCACTCACAGTGCAGTCTCACCCACACCACTCCACGAACACACTGTAAATAAACTGCGCATGACCAAAGCCACCACTGACTGACCCCGCCCACGTATTTACAGAGCAGGATATAAATATAAAAGTGTCTCTAGTGTGACACGAAAAGAAATCCCTTAATTTAACTCCCACAGCCTGTCACTCACCTCCTCCACAGTGTCTGCCTCCTTATAAACAGCTAAATATCTATTGATCTACTTAACAATTTTTCTATAATCGGTTTAAAAATAAAGAAAACTTAAAAAAATAAAATAAAACAAACAAACAAAAAAACAAAAAAAAAACGTACAATAACAGTTCAGGCTGCTCTTATAATAGCATTTAACAACATGGCAAAAAACTCATTTATGTAATTCACGTAAAAATGAAGTTATTGTAAAAAAAGTGACGTCCTATTTAAAAAGCAACAGACGTTTTTCATTCGTTAGAGTTTATTTGTAACATTTCTAACATATTTAAAGTGTTTTTACTCTTTTGTTTTCTCCCACAACCCTAATCCTTTACAGCTTCAAAAACATGTATTATGCAAATTAGATGATGACGTAATTTAGCGACTTCTAGCGACTTTTAGGACAGCCAATAGCTACTTTCCTTACTGAGGAAACTTCCTTACTGGCAACACTACCTGAACCCAATCCAGATGGTTTGGGGTGAGCTGGAGCACAAAGTGAAGAAGACAAAGGAGCAACAAGTGCTCATAAACACCTCTGGGAGCCGTGGAGAACGACGTTCTGCTGCTGCAGCATCTTCCAGCATGACCAGTGTGGCAGTGGGTCAGTATTGGTGTGGGGAGGCATTTTTTTGGACGGCTGCACAGACCTCCATGGGCTCGACAGAGATACCCTGACTGCTGTTAGGTACCGAGATGAGATCCTCAGAACCATTGTGAAACCATATGCTGGTGCAGTGGGTCCTGGGTTCCTCCTGATGCAGGACACTGCAGGACCTCATGTTAATAAACATAATTCTGAACAGATTTCACTCATTTAAACAGCCTAAAAACATTTTTAAAAAACTCAGTTTTATTGCTCTACTCATTAAAAAATGTGGGGTTTAAATCAAGTTTGGGCTCATGATGACAGTTTATGGGGCGGGTCACGCAGAACACCACCCAGATAGGGACTTAAACTCAACACCCCAGTGCTGGGAGGTGAACGTGTTATCCACTACGCCACCATCCAGCTTTATCTCTCATTTGTAAAGTTGCTGTTTTGGAAATATGTGTGGACAGAGTGTGGTAATGCCAGGTTTCATCATTGTTTCTCTTCTGATGAAAACGTACGGACTAAAAATGCTAATGTAGCTAACAGGTGAGGGAAACCAATTAGCCCAGCAGTTAGCACTGAAGGTACAATGCTAATGTAGCTAACAGGTGAGGGAAACCAATTAGCCCAGCAGTTAGCACTGAAGGTACAATGCTAATGTAGCTAACAGGTAAGGCAAGCCACTTAGCCCAGCAGTTAGCACTGAAGTTACAATGCTAATGTAGCTAACAGTTAAAGAAAGACAATTAGCCCAGCAGTTAGCACTGAAGTTACAATGCTACTGTAGCTAACAGTTAAAGAAAGACAATTAGCCCAGCAGTTAGCACTGAAGGTACAAGGCTAATGTAGCTAACAGGTAAAGAAAGACAATTAGCCCAGCAGTTAGCACTTAAGGTACAATGCTAATGTAGCTAACAGTTAAAGAAAGACAATTAGCCCAGCAGTTAGCACTGAAGGTACAAGGCTAATGTAGCTAACAGTTAAAGAAAGACAATTAGCCCAGCAGTTAGCACTGAATGTACAAGGCTAATGTAGCTAACAGGTAAAGAAATACAATTAGCCCAGCAGTTAGCACTGAAGGTACAATGCTAATGTAGCTAACAGTTAAAGAAAGACAATTAGCCCAGCAGTTAGCACTGAAGGTACAAGGCTAATGTAGCTAACAGGTGAGGAAAGACAATTAGCCCAGCAGTTAGCACTGAAGGTACAATGCTAATGTAGCTAACAGTTAAAGAAAGAGAATTAGCCCAGCAGTTAGCACTGAAGGTACAAGGCTAATGTAGCTAACAGGTGAGGAAAGACAATTAGCCCAGCAGTTAGCACTGAAGGTACAATGCTAATGTAGCTAACAGTTAAAGAAAGACAATAGCCCAGCAGTTAGCACTGAAGTTACAATGCTAATGTAGCTAACAGTTAAAGAAAGACAATTAGCCCAGCAGTTAGCACTGAAGGTACAAGGCTAATGTAGCTAACAGTTAAAGAAAGACAATTAGCCCAGCAGTTAGCACTGAAGGTACAAGGCTAATGTAGCTAACAGGTAAAGAAAGACAATTAGCCCAGCAGTTAGCACTGAAGGTACAAGGCTAATGTAGCTAACAGGTGAGGAAAGACAATTAGCCCAGCAGTTAGCACTGAAGGTACAAGGCTAATGTAGCTAACAGGTAAAGAAAGACAATTAGCCCAGCAGTTAGCACTGAAGGTACAAGGCTTCAACCCTTACTGTCCAGAGTTGTAAACCTCATGAATAATTAATAACCTCATAATCATCAACGTTTCCACAACTTTTCCATATGATTTCAGGAGTGTTACAATACCTGTTAGCACTTAGCACTGTGCTAATTGGTGGAGTAATTCATTTCAATGCTTGTTAGCTTTGTTTACTTCTTATCCCAAATGCTAATAGGTGAGTTATAATCACCCATTACTTTTTTTTAGCATTGTTAGCATCTTATCTCCAGTGCTAATAATTGGTGGGGCGTACTTTTCAATAGGCTGTTAGCATCATTAGCATTGAATATAGCCCCAACGCTATTTGGTTAGGATATTAGCTTTCATAGCCTTGCGAGTGCACTGCTAGCTGGTTCAACAGTACTACTATTATTACTTGTTAGCATCATTAGCCTTGAAACTCCAGTACTAACTAAGGGGCTATGAGCTTCCATTACTTATTAGCATCATTAGCATCGTAGCTGTAATAATGTATGGAGTACAGTCTCCCACTTCATTAGCCCTTTCACCTCAGTGCTAATTGGTGGGGTAGAATCATACACTGCTTGTTGATGGAAAAATATTAGCTTAAATAGCCTTGCAGCTAACGAGATAATTGGCTTGTTAGAAACTAACACAGGTAGTTTGTTCATTAGCCCGGGTGCTAATTGATGGGGTATAATAATAATCAATCATTGCTGGTTAGCTACATTAGCATTGTATCCCCAGTGCTAACTGGTGAGCTATAAGGTTCCATTACTTATTAGCATCAGTAGCCCTGTACTGTAGTAATGTATGGGTTATAGTCCTCCTTAGCTTCATTATTCATGTAGCATTAAAGCTAACGGGTGGGACACAGTACCACCAAAACAAGCTAGTAGTTTGTTAGCATTGTCATCGTTTAAGTCAAAAGTAAAAAAGTACTTAAACAAAACTTTTAGGTGGGGTGATTTTAGGGTGAACTATCGCTTTAATCTGGCTCTTAGCCAACATGAAAAAACCTCACATCTCAATCCAACAGATTTATAATAAACTATAAAACAGAATCACAGTTTATACTTTTATTAGCCCTTAATTTATCAGTCCTGCTGCTTCCAGGGTGCTGCCCCCTGCTGGACAGTGTGTGTGTGTGTATAGTGTGTGTATAGTGTGTGTGTGTAGTGTGTGTGTGTGTGTATATAGTGTGTGTGTATAGTGTGTAGTGTGTGTGTATAGTGTGTAGTGTGTGTGTATAGTGTGTGTGTGGTGTGTGTGTATAGTGTGTGTGTAGTGTGTGTATAGTGTGTGTGTATAGTGTGTGTGTGTATAGTGTGTGTGTATAGTGTGTGTGTATAGTGTGTGTGTGTGTAGTGTGTGTATAGTGTGTGTGTGTGTATAGTGTGTGTGTGTATAGTGTGTGTGTATAGTGTGTAGTGTGTGTATAGTGTGTGTGTATAGTGTGTGTGTGTAGTGTGTGTGTATAGTGTGTGTGTAGTGTGTGTATAGTGTGTGTGTGTATAGTGTGCATATAGTGTGTGTATAGTGTGTGTGTGTGTGTATAGTGTGTGTGTATAGTGTGTGTGTGTGTGTGTGTAGTGTGTGTGTGTATAGTGTGTGTATAGTGTGTGTGTATAGTGTGTGTGTGTATAGTGTGTGTATAGTGTGTGTGTATAGTGTGTGTGTGTGTATAGTGTGTGTGTGTATAGTGTATGTGTATAGTGTGTGTGTATAGAGTGTGTATAGTGTGTGTGTATAGTGTGTGTGTATAGTGTGTGTGTATAGTGTGTGTGTGTATAGTGTGTGTATAGTGTGTGTGTAGTGTGTGTATAGTGTGTAGTGTGTGTATAGTGTGTGTATAGTGTGTAGTGTGTGTGTAAAGTGTGTGTGTATAGTGTGTGTGCATAGTGTGTGTATAGTGTGTACTGTGTGTGTATAGTGTGTGTGTGTGTATAGTGTGTGTGTGTATAGTGTGTGTGTATAGTGTGTAGTGTGTGTGTATAGTGTGTAGTGTGTGTGTATAGTGTGTGTGTGTGTAGTGTGTGTGTATAGTGTGTGTGTAGTGTGTGTATAGTGTGTGTGTATAGTGTGTGTGTATAGTGTGTGTGTATAGTGTGTGTGTGTGTAGTGTGTGTATAGTGTGTGTGTGTGTATAGTGTGTGTGTGTATAGTGTGTGTGTATAGTGTGTGTGTATAGTGTGTGTGTGTGTAGTGTGTGTGTATAGTTTGTGTGTATAGTGTGTGTGTATAGTGTGTGTGTGTATAGTGTGCGTATAGTGTGTGTATAGTGTGTGTGTGTGTGTATAGTGTGTGTGTATAGTGTGTGTGTGTGTGTGTGTGTGTGTGTAGTGTGTGTGTGTATAGTGTGTGTATAGTGTGTGTGTATAGTGTGTGTGTGTGTAGTGTGTGTGTGTATAGTGTGTGTATAGTGTGTGTGTATAGTGTGTGTGTGTGTATAGTGTGTGTGTGTATAGTGTATGTGTATAGTGTGTGTGTATAGAGTGTGTATAGTGTGTGTGTGGGTGTGTGTGTGTATAGTGTGTGTGTATAGTGTGTGTGTGTATAGTGTGTGTATAGTGTGTGTGTGTAGTGTGTGTATAGTGTGTAGTGTGTGTATAGTGTGTGTATAGTGTGTAGTGTGTGTGTAAAGTGTGTGTGTATAGTGTGTGTGCATAGTGTGTGTGTATAGTGTGTACTGTGTGTGTATAGTGTGTGTGTGTGTATAGTGTGTGTGTGTATAGTGTGTGTGTGTATAGTGTGTGTGTATAGTGTGTGTGTGTGTATAGTGTGTGTGTATAGTGTGTGTGTGTGTATAGTGTGTGTGTATAGTTTGTGTGTGTGTATAGTGCTTGTGTATAGTGTGTGTATAGTGTGTGTATTGTGTGTGTGTATTGTGTGTGTATATAGTGTGTGTGTATAGTATGTTTGTATAGTGTGTGTGTGTATTGTGTGTGTGTATAGTGTGTGTGTATAGTGTGTGTGTGCGTGTGTATAATGTGTGTGTATAGAGTGTGTGTGTATAGTGTGTGTGTGTATAGTTTGTGTGTGTGTATAGTGTGTGTGTGTGTAGTGTGTGTAGTGTGTGTATTGTGTGTGTGAATAGTGTGTGTATAGTGTGTAGTGTGTGTGTAAAGTGTGTGTGTATTGTGTGTGTGTGTATAGTGTGTGTGTGTATAGTGTGTGTGTATAGTGTGTGTGTATAGTGTGTGTGTATGGTGTGTGTGTGTGTGTGTAGTGTGTGTGTATAGTGTGTGTGTATAGTGTGTGTGTATAGTTTGTGTGTATAGTGTGTGTGTATATAGTGTGTGTATAGTTTGTTTGTATAGTGTGTGTGTATAGTGTGTGTGTGTATTGTGTGTGTGTATAGTTTGTGTGTGTGTATAGTGATTGTGTATAGTGTGTGTGTGTATAGTGTGTGTGTATAGTGTGGGTGTGTGTGTGTATAGTGTGTGTGTATAGTGTGTGTAGTGTGTGTGTGTGTATAGTGTGTGTGTGCGTGTGTATAGTGTGTGTGTAGTGTGTGTGTGTGTATAGTGTGTGTGTGTATAGTGTGTATGTGTAGTGTGTGTGTATAGTGTGTGTGTATGTGTGTATAGTGTGTGTGTATAGTGTGTGTGTGTGTATAGTGTGTGTAGTGTGTGTGTATAGTGTGTGTGTATAGTGTGTGTGCGTGTGTATAGTGTGTGTGTATAGTGTGTGTATAGTGTGTGTGTGTATAGTGTGTATGTGTAGTGTGTGTGTATAGTGTGTGTGTATAGTGTGTGTATAGTGTGTGTGTGTATAGTGTGTATGTGTAGTGTGTGTGTATAGTGTGTGTGTATGTGTGTATAGTGTGTGTGTATAGTGTGTGTGTGTGTGTATAGTGTGTGTGTGTGTAGTGTGTGTATAGTGTGTGTGTATACTGTGTGTATAGTGTGTGTGTGTATAGTGTGTGTGTGTGTGTGTGTGTATAGTGTGTGTGTGTATTGTGTGTGTGTATAGTGTGTGTGTTTAGTGTGTTTGTATGTGTGTATAGTGTGTGTGTGTATAGAGTGTGTGTGTATTGTGTGTGTGTGTATAGTTTGTGTGTGTATAGTGTGTGTGTATAGTTTGTGTGTGTGTGTATAGTGTGTGTGTGTGTATAGTGTGTGTGTGTGTGTGTGTGTATAGTGTGTGTGTGTATTGTGTGTGTGTATAGTGTGTGTGTTTAGTGTGTTTGTATGTGTGTATAGTGTGTGTGTGTATAGAGTGTGTGTGTATTGTGTGTGTGTGTATAGTTTGTGTGTGTATAGTGTGTGTGTGTATAGTTTGTGTGTGTGTGTATAGTGTGTGTAGTGTGTGTATAGTGTGTGTGTGTGTGTGTGTGTATAGTTTGTGTGTGTATGTATAGTTTGTGTGTGTGTAGTGTGTGTGTATAGTGTGTGTGTATAGTGTGTGTGTGTGTGTATAGTGTCTGTGTAGTGTGTGTGTGTATTGTGTGTGTGTGTAGTGTGTGTGTATAGTGTGTGTGTGTGTATAGTGTGTGTATAGTGTGTAGTGTGTGTGTAAAGTGTGTGTGTATAGTGTGTGCATAGTGTGTGTGTGTGTATAGTGTGTAGTGTGTGTGTATAGTGTGTGTGTGTGTATAGTAAATGTGTGTATAGTGTGTGTGTGGGTGTGTGTGTATAGTGTGTGTGTATAGTGTGTATGTGTAGTGTGTGTGTATAGTGTGTGTGTTTGTGTGTATAGTGTGTGTGTATAGTGTGTGTGTGTGTATAGTGTGTGTATAGTGTGTGTGTGAATAGTGTGTGTGTGTATAGTGTGTGTGTGCGTGTGTATAATGTGTGTGTGTATAGTGTGTGTGTATAGTTTGTGTGTGTGTATAGTGTGTGTGTGTATAGTTTGTGTGTGTGTATAGTGTGTGTGTGTGTAGTGTGTGTATAGTGTGTGTGTGTGTGTAGTGTGTGTATAGTGTGTGTGTGTGTGTATAGTGTGTAATGTGTATAGTGTGTGTATAGTGTGTAGTGTGTGTGTAAAGTGTGTGTGTATAGTGTGTGTGCATAGTGTGTGTGTGTGTGCATAGTGTGTACTGTGTGTGTATAGTGTGTGTGTGTGTGTGTGTATAGTGTGTGTGTGTGTATAGTGTGTGTGTGTATAGTGTGTGTGTGTATAGTGTGTGTGTATAGTGTGTGTGTATAGTGTGTTTGTATAGTGTGTGTGTGTATAGTGTGTGTGTGTATTGTGTGTGTGTATAGTGTGTGTGTATAGTGTGTGTGTGCGTGTGTATAATGTGTGTGTATAGAGTGTGTGTGTATAGTGTGTGTGTGTATAGTTTGTGTGTGTGTATAGTGTGTGTGTGTGTAGTGTGTGTATAGTGTGTGTGTGTGTATAGTGTGTGTGTATTGTGTGTGTGTATAGTGTGTGTGTTTAGTGTGTTTGTATGTGTGTATAGTGTGTGTGTATAGTGTGTGTATAGAGTGTGTGTGTATTGTGTGTGTATAGTTTGTGTGTGTGTATAGTGTGTGTGTGTATAGTTTGTGTGTGTATAGTGTGTGTGTAGTGTGTGTATAGTGTGTGTGTGTGTGTATAGTGTGTGTATAGTGTGTGTATAGTTTGTGTGTATAGTGTGTGTGTATAGTGTGTGTGTTTGTATAGTGTGTGTGTGTATAGTGTGTGTGTGCGTGTGTATAGTGTGTGTGTGTGAGAGTGTGTGTGTATAGTGTGTGTGTATTGTGTGTGTATGTATAGTGTGTGTATAGTGTGTGTGTGTATAGTGTGTGTAGTGTGTGTGTATTGTGTGTGTGTATATTGTGTGTGTATTGTGTGTGTGTATAGTGTGTGTGTATAGTGTGTGTGTGTAAAGTGTGTGTGTATAGTGTGTGTGTGCGTGTGTATAGTGTGTGTGTAGTGTGTATAGTGTGTGTAAAGTGTGTGTGTATAGTGTGTGTGTATTGTGTGTGTGTATAGTGTGTGTATTGTGTGTGTATAGTGTGTAGTGTGTGTGTATAGTGTGTTTGTATAGTGTGTGTGTGTGTGTGTGTATTGTGTGTGTATAGTGTGTGTATTGTGTGTGTAGTGAGTTTGTATTGTGTGTGTGTATAGTGTGTGTATTGTGTGTGTGTTTATAGTTTGTGTATAGTGTGTGTGTGTATAGTGTGTGTGTATAGTGTGTGTATAGTGTGTAGTGTGTGTGTATAGTGTGTGTGTAAAGTGTGTGTGTATTGTGTGTGTGTATTGTGTGTGTGTGTGTGTGTATTGTGTGTGTGTAT
This sequence comes from Astyanax mexicanus, assembly GCF_023375975.1. NCBI lineage: Eukaryota > Metazoa > Chordata > Actinopteri > Characiformes > Acestrorhamphidae > Astyanax > Astyanax mexicanus. The sequence continues at coordinate 1,070,936 of NW_026040049.1, read as the reverse complement.
AGTGTGTAGTGTGTGTGTATAGTGTGTAGTGTGTGTATAGTGTGTGTATAGTGTGTGTGTGTGTAGTGTGTGTGTATAGTGTGTGTGTATAGTGTGTAGTGTGTGTGTATAGTGTTTGTATAGTGTGTGTGTGTATAGTGTGTGTGTGCGTGTGTATAGTGTGTGTCTAGTGTGTGTGTATAGTGTGTAGTGTGTGTATAGTGTGTGTGTATAGTGTGTAGTGTGTGTGTAGTGTGTGTGTATAGTGTGTAGTGTGTGTGTATAGTGTTTGTATAGTGTGTGTGTGTGTATAGTGTGTGTGTGCGTGTGTATAGTGTGTGTCTAGTGTGTGTGTGTGTATAGTGTGTATGTGTAGTGTGTGTGTATAGTGTGTGTGTATAGTGTGTGTGTATAGTGTGTGTGTGTGTGTATAGTGTGTGTATAGTGTGTGTGTGTGTATAGTGTGTGTGCTTATGTATATTGTGTGTGTAGTGTGTGTGTATAGTGTGTGTATAGTGTGTGTGTATAGTGTGTGTATAGTGTGTGTGTATGTGTGTATAGTGTGTGTATAGTGTGTGTGTGTGTATAGTGTGTATAGTGTGTGTGTGTATAGTGTGTGTGTGTATTGTGTGTGTGTATAGTGTGTACTGTGTGTATAGTGTGTGTGTGTGTGTATGTATAGTGTGTGTGTGTATATAGTGTGTGTGTATAGTGTGTATTGTGTGTGTATTGTGTGTGTATATAGTGTGTGTGTGTGTATAGTGTGTTTGTATAGTGTGTGTGTATATAGTGTGTGTGTATAGTGTGTTTGTATAGTGTGTGTGTATATAGTGTGTGTGTATAGTGTGTATTGTGTGTGTATATAGTGTGTGTATAGTGTGTTTGTATAGTGTGTGTGTGTATAGTGTGTGTGTGTATAGTGTGTGTGTATAGTGTGTGTGTGTGTATTGTGTGTGTGTATAGTGTGTGTGTGTATAGTGTGTGTGTGTATAGTGTGTGTGTGTATAGTGTGTGTGTATAGTGTGTGTGTGTATAGTGTGTGTGTGTATAGTGTGTGTGTGTATTGTGTGTGTGTATAGTGTGTGTGTATAGTGTGTGTGTGTGTATAATGTGTTTGTATAGTGTGTGTGTGTATTGTGTGTGTATAGTGTGTGTGTGTATAGTGTGTGTGTGTATAGTGTGTGTATAGTGTGTGTGTGTGTATAGTGTGTGTGTATATAGTGTGTGTGTATAGTGTGTGTGTATAATGTGTGTGTGTGTATAGTGTGTGTGTGTATAGTGTGTGTGTGTATAGTGTGTGTGTGTATTGTGTGTGTATAGTGTGTGTGTATAGTGTGTGTGTGTGTATAATGTGTTTGTATAGTGTGTGTGTGTATAGTGTGTGTGTATAGTGTGTGTGTATAGTGTGTGTATAGTGTGTGTGTGTGTATAGTGTGTGTGTATATAGTGTGTGTGTATAGTGTGTGTGTATAATGTGTGTGTGTGTATAGTGTGTGTGTATAGTGTGTGTGTGTGTATAGTGTGTGTGTATATAGTGTGTGTGTATAATGTGTGTGTGTGTATAGTGTGTTTGTATAGTGTGTGTGTATAGTGTGTGTGTATATAGTGTGTGTGTATAGTGTGTGTGTATAGTGTGTGTGTATAGTGTGTGTGTGTGTATAGTGTGTGTGTGTATAATGTGTGTGTATAGTGTGTGTGTGTGTATAGTGTGTGTGTGTATAGTGTGTGTGTATAGTGTGTGTGTGTGTGTGTATAGTGTGTGTGTGTGTGTATTGTGTGTGTGTATAGTGTGTGTGTGTATAGTGTGTGTGTGTATAGTGTGTGTGTGTGTGTATAGTGTGTGTGTATATAGTGTGTGTGTATAGTGTGTGTGTGTATAGTGTGTGTGTATAGTGTGTGTGTGTGTGTGTATAGTGTGTGTGTATAGTGTGTGTGTGTGTATAGTGTGTGTGTGTATAGTGTGTGTGTGTATAGTGTGTGTGTATAGTGTGTGTGTGTGTGTGTATAGTGTGTGTGTGTGTGTATTGTGTGTGTGTATAGTGTGTGTGTGTGTGTATAGTGTGTGTGTATATAGTGTGTGTGTATAGTGTGTGTGTGTATAGTGTGTGTGTATAGTGTGTGTGTGTATTGTGTGTGTGTATAGTGTGTGTGTGTATAGTGTGTGTGTATAGTGTGTGTGTGTATTGTGTGTGTGTATAGTGTGTGTGTGTATAGTGTGTGTGTGTGTATAATGTGTTTGTATAGTGTGTGTGTGTATAGTGTGTGTGTGTATAGTGTGTGTGTATAGTGTGTGTGTGTGTGTATAGTGTGTGTGTATATAGTGTGTGTGTATAGTGTGTGTGTATAATGTGTGTGTGTGTATAGTGTGTGTGTATAGTGTGTGTGTATAATGTGTGTGTGTGTATAGTGTGTGTGTATAGTGTGTGTGTATAATGTGTGTGTGTGTATAGTGTGTGTGTATAGTGTGTGTGTGTGTATAGTGTGTTTGTATAGTGTGTGTGTATAGTGTGTGTGTATATAGTGTGTGTGTATAGTGTGTGTGTGTATAGTGTGTGTGTGTGTATAATGTGTGTGTATAGTGTGTGTGTGTGTATAGTGTGTGTGTATAGTGTGTGTGTGTGTATAGTGTGTGTGTGTGTATAGTGTGTGTGTGTATAGTGTGTGTGTATAATGTGTGTGTGTGTATAGTGTGTGTGTATAGTGTGTGTGTGTATAATGTGTGTGTGTGTATAGTGTGTGTGTGTATAGTGTGTGTGTGTATAGTGTGTGTGTGTATAGTGTGTGTGTATAATGTGTGTGTGTGTGTGCTGAAATACAAAAATCTAGAGAGTATAATTGGTTAAATAAAAAAACAGAGTAAGCTTATTTTACTTATTTATTATTATTTTCAGAATATCAAAGCATTTTATTAATATTATTATTATTTTTTTCTTCAGAATTATCATTATCAGTGTGTGGATCTAATTCATAAAAGCGAATTTGAAAGTCATCATTATTACCGTAAAGCTGTTGAAAAAGCTTCTGCAAGTTGTAAATGACAAGCTGAAGAGCCTCTCTATGTATATAATCTGCTAACTTTTTATTCAAAAAATTATTATATGACTCTTCTAGGTTCACAGACCACCAGGCCAGAAATTTCTGACGTTTTTCATTATCTACCTTTTCACTGAACTCTGACCCTATATCTTTAAACTCTTCAAAAGTCTGTGGAGAATGTTCTCCCTGTTCTAGATTTTTATTATCCATCTCTTTACTGAACCCCAACCATATATCTTTCAAGTCTTTAAAATTCTCTTGAGAACATCCTGCCTGTTGTAGATTTTTTAGATTTTCCATAGAAAATCTGGAGGATCTGATATCATCTGTAAGAATTGTGTTCCTGGCTTCCTCCAGTTCTGGGTTATTGTTATTTTCAGGCTGTGTAGAAGCAGTACGGGAGGAATTATAAGAACAGTAT
>NW_026040049.1:962500-1045000 GCF_023375975.1 Astyanax mexicanus | reverse complement strand
TAGTGTAGACTGATGTACAGTAGACTGATCTAGAGTAGACTGATGTACAGTAGACTGATCTAGTGTAGACTGATGTACAGTAAACAGATCCAGAGTAGACTTATGTACAGTAGACTAAACTAGAGTAGACTGATGTACAGTAGTGTGATCTAGAGTAGACTGATGTACAGTAGTGTGATCTAGAGTAGACTTATGTACATTAGATTGATCTCCAGCCGACTGATGTACAGTAGACTGCTCTAGTGTAGACTGATGTATACTAGACTGATCTAGAGTAGACTTATGTACATTAGACTGATCTCCAGCCGACTGATGTACAGTAGACTGATCTAGTGTAGACTGATGTACAGTTAACAGATCTAGAGTAGACGTATGTACAGTAGACTAAACTAGAGTAGACTGATGTACAGTAGTGTGATCTAGAGTAGACTGATGTACAGTAGTGTGATCTAGAGTAGACTGATGTACAGTAGTGTGATCTAGAGTAGACTTATGTACATTAGATTGATCTCCAGCCGACTGATGTACAGTAGACTGATCTAGAGTAGACTGATCTACAGTAGACTTATCTAGAGTAGACTTATGAACATTAGATTGATCTCCAGCCGACTGATGTACAGTAAACTGCTCTAGTGTAGACTGATGTAGACTAGACTGATCTAGAGTAGACTTATGTACATTAGACTGATCTACAGCTGACTGATGTGCAGTAGACTGATCTAGAGTAGACTTATGAACATTAGATTGATCTCCAGCCGACTGATGTACAGTAAACTGCTCTAGTGTAGACTGATGTAGACTAGACTGATCTGGAGTAGACTTATGTACATTAATGTTTTGCCTGATTCTTTGTCCTGTAATCATGTTTCTGTAAAGCTGCTTTGTGCCAACACCAGTTGTAAAAAGCGCTATACAAATAAATTTGATTTGATTTGATTAGATTGATCTCCAGCCGACTGATGTACAGTAAACTGATCTAGTGTAGAATGACCTACAGCAGACTGATGTTTTGCAGACTGACTTACAGCAGACTGATGTAGAGTAGACTGATCTACAGCCGACTGATGTACAGTAGACTGATCTAGAGTAGACAAATGTACAGTAGACTGATACACTGTAAGCTGATCTAGTGTTGAATTATGTACTTTAGATTACATTTTATTTTCAGTAGAAGAGAAAAGCTGTATCTTATTTTATTATATTTATATTTCATTTTCAGCAGAAGATAAAAGCTGTATCTGTATCTTATTTTATTGTATTTTTATTTCATTATCAGCAGAAGATAAAAGCTGTATCTGTATCTTATTGTATTGTATTTTTATTTTATTTTCAGCAGAAGATAAAAGCTGTATCTGTATCTTATTTTATTGTATTTTTATTTTATTTTCAGCAGAAGATAAAAGCTGTATCTGTATCTTATTTTATTGTATTTATATTTCATTATCAGCAGAAGATAAAAGCTGTATCTGTATCTTATTTTATTGTATTTATATTTTATTATCAGCAGAAGATAAAAGCTGTATCTGTATCTGTATCTTATTGTATTTATATTTTATTTTCAGCAGAAGATAAAAGCTGTATCTGTATCTTATTTTATTGTATTTATATTCTGTTTTCAGCAGAAGATAAAAGCTGTATCTGTATCTTATTTTATTGTATTTATATTTTATTTTCAGTAGAAGATAAAAGCTGTATCTGTATCTTATTTTATTGTATTTTTATTTTATTATCAGCAGAAGATAAAAGCTGTATCTGTATCTTATTTTATTGTATTTTTATTTCATTATCAGCAGAAGATAAAAGCTGTATCTGTATCTTATTTTATTGTATTTTTATTTCATTATCAGCAGAAGATAAAAGCTGTATCTGTATCTTATTTTATTGTATTTATATTCTGTTTTCAGCAGAAGATAAAAGCTGTATCTGTATCTTATTTTATTGTATTTATATTTTATTTTCAGTAGAAGATAAAAGCTGTATCTGTATCTTATTTTATTGTATTTTTATTTCATTTTCAGCAGAAGATAAAAGCTGTATCTGTATCTTATTTTATTGTATTTTTATTTTATTTTCAGCAGAAGATAAAAGCTGTATCTGTATCTTATTTTATTATATTTATATTTCATTATCAGCAGAAGATAAAATCTGTATCTGTATCTTATTTTATTGTATTTATATTTCATTTTCAGCAGAAGATAAAAGCTGTATCTGTATCTTATTTTATTGTATTTTTATTTTATTTTCAGCAGAAGATAAAAGCTGTATCTGTATCTTATTTTATTGTATTTTTATTTTATTTTCAGCAGAAGATAAAAGCTGTATCTGTATCTTATTTTATTGTATTTATATTTCATTATCAGCAGAAGATAAAAGCTGTATCTGTATCTTATTTTATTGTATTTTTATTTTATTTTCAGCAGAAGATAAAAGCTGTATCTGTATCTTATTTGATTGTATTTTTATTTTATTTTCAGCAGAAGATAAAAGCTGTATCTGTATCTTATTTGATTGTATTTTTATTTTATTTTCAGCAGAAGATAAAAGCTGTATCTGTATCTTATTTTATTGTATTTTTATTTCATTATCAGCAGAAGATAAAAGCTGTATCTGTATCTTATTTTATTGTATTTTTATTTCATTATCAGCAGAAGATAAAAGCTGTATCTGTATCTTATTTTATTGTATTTTTATTTCATTATCAGCAGAAGATAAAAGCTGTAGCTGTATCTTATTTGATTGTATTTTTATTTCATTATCAGCAGAAGATAAAAGCTGTATCTGTATCTTATTTTATTGTATTTTTATTTCATTATCAGCAGAAGATAAAAGCTGTATCTGTATCTTATTTTATTGTATTTATATTTTGTTTTCAGCAGAAGATAAAAGCTGTATCTGTATCTTATTTTATTGTATTTTTATTTCATTATCAGCAGAAGATAAAAGCTGTATCTGTATCTTATTTTATTGTGTTTTTATTTCATTATCAGCAGAAGATAAAAGCTGTATCTGGTGCTTTAGTGCAGATGTGGACAGGAAGTGGTGGGGCTGGGCAGTATCATCACACTATCTTATTCATACACTGAAGTGGGTGTAAACAGATCTCAGTAGAAACTGCAGCTGATTTCCCAGAAACACGTCTAGTTCTAACACCATCAGTACTTTCAGCACAACAGGTCATTAATTAGAACAGTTCATTAATCAGCACAGTTCATTAATCAGCACAACAGTTCATTAATCAGCACAGTTCATTAATCAGCACAGCACAGTTGTTCTCAGTCACTTGGTGAATTTCTTAAATCTGATTAATTTATTGCAGCACAGTTTGAGCATTTCTCAAAACAGTTTCTACAAACTGCTCCAAATATTAGATGATCAGCTAATGTTCCTACTGCACTCTAAATAAATTATTCAGGACCCAAAGATAAACATTTATATCAGTGAACTTGTCAGATTCATCGCAATAAAAAAATATTTAGGCATCGATTACGAGAAAGTCAGTCTATATCATTAGTTCTACTATTACGACTCCGGAAGAAATGTTGTCAGTTGCACGATTTAATGTTTTAACATATTTAGCAAAAACAAAGATACATATATGAAGAGGTTATAATGAAACAGTCTTCTAGTAGAGTCTTTGGCGTAGGCCCCGTCATCGGCCCAGGACTTGATACATCTGGGCTCTGCAGATCCTGTCGTACATTGGAGACAGGGGCGGAGCCAACCCCAAAGTGAAAGAATTAATATATATATATATATATATATATATATATATATATATATATATATATATATATATATATATATACCCACCGGTAGATCTTTACTTTATCCTACATCCTGTAATAAATGAAACGTTTGATTAATAATCAGCATAATAATAAACGATACCGTACTTTTAAATGATAGCTCTTTGGCACCGGTGACTGTGGACAGTGAAGCATTTCCTTTTATACCTTGGATATCCCCATGCATGAGTGAGTTTATTAGCATTTAACTCGTGGATTGTGTTAAGTGAGCACATGCTTGATGTAACTAAATGTGGGTGACCTGTGCAGTAACAAGCAGAGTTAACGTGGGTGTAGTGTCCAGTGATGCGCTTGCATTGCGCCAACTTTCCATGCTGTTAGTATGGGCCGATGCCCTTCACTCGTACATACGCTTGCTACGAGCCTAAGCGGGGTGCGCCCCCGAAGCGTACGGGCACGAGCCCTTCACTCATACATTCGCTTGCTACGAGCCCAGCGGGGTGCGCCCCCGAAGCGTACGGGTGGCGAGCCCTTCATTCATACATTTATTCATTAGATCATTACATATTCATTCAGTTATCTATTCATCCGAGCATGCGCGGGGAATGCCCCCAAACATACAGGCCATGTGCCTACATTCAAACATTCATTTCTTTCATTCTTTAATTAATTCTGCATTCATCCGATCAATACATAACATTTTGCAGACGCTTTTGTCTAAAGCGACTTAAATAGTAAAGTTCAGAAATAATAGAAGGTAGAAAAACTTAATACAGGGCCTAAAGGAGATCAAAGGGAAGTTGTGTGACAGAGGAGTGAAGAAGGGGAAGAAGGAAGAGACGTTAGCAAGAAGAAAATGGTGTTAGGCGAGGGGTGCGCCCCCAAACATACGGGCCGCGGGCCCTACATTCATACACGAGGGCGTCAAGCCCAATCAAAGCATGCGTTGCTGTTAGTGAGGGCCATGCCAAAACATGCATCTAGGTTGGGCATTGAGCCCATCATGCGCGGGGACCGCCCCCAAAGCATGCGTTGCTGTTAGTAACGGGCTGCGCGCCCTGTAAAACGCTTGGGCGTTGCGCCTGACAAGCGCGGGGTTCGACCCCTGAAAAAACATGCTGTTAGTAACATGCAATAATCCTCATGTCATGTCGTCTGGGCTGTGAGCCCAAGATAAAGAGGAGATTGTCTCCTGGCATGTGTTGATGTAAATGACCATGGGCCATAATGCATTAAGCTATAGGTATAGACATGTGATAATCAGCTGTGTTGGGAGAGCATCACAGATCGTTTTAATACTGGTTAATACTGTTAGTGAAGCATTGAAACAAAAGCAAATGTTGATGTATAATAGATCATTTAAATCGCCGGATTGATGCACAAATCAACATACTCTAAAGTATGTAGTACTTCCACCGCCTCCAGTGTTTGCTTATAAATAATACTTACTTAGACAGTGTTGAATGAGCTTGCTGAGCGTTCAGCAGTAGGTCCAGTTCTGGTCTAAGTGTGTGACAGGTGTGCTGAAATTACCCGTCTTCTTCAAGTAGCAAAATGGTGACGTCAGCTTCGCTGAGGATGTGGCTGCGTCGTTCCTAAAGAGAGCGACCAGCGTAGCAGGATGGAGATGGTCAGCGTTTCCTAATTGACATTTGACAGGTGAAATCTGACCACTGTTTCGCCATAGGGTAGCTATTAGGTGAAACCAAACAGAGGCGCATAAAGTTTAGAAGAGCGTGAAAGCAGATAGCTGCCCCAGAAATGTAAAGACAGAAATAGGAGTGCACTTTTAGTATTTTAAATGTAAAACAGGGCCCTGTTATCTGCAACAGAATGTTTCACGCAAACAGAAATGAAGGAAGGAGTAGAGCTTAAATCAGACAGCGTGAGGCATTGAACTGATCAAATAAATATTGTCGGCGCGCGCTCGTGAAATGCCTGTGCGCTTAAATCCATAAAAGCTGCCGTATGCAGTGGAAACATAGGGAGAATATATAAGACTTGTAAATTAGATTTATTTCTGTAAATGGCAAGCTATATTAAATTGAGGAAGAGGATTTTTGCAATGCCTTTGAGGAGTAAGCATATAGCTGGATTAGAAAACGAACTCGGATAATCTGACGATTACGACGTTCCTTATTAATTGGCATCAATCATTTTTTGATGAGATAAAGTTTACCAATTATGAAATTAATTTATAATTACTGATTCCCAGGTAATTAAATTGAGCAATGACATAATCGGAGTGCAGAATGAAAAACTTAAATGAGGATCGTGATCACAGCTTCGCGGTCACAACGTATTTTATTAATGATTTCAGAGAAAATAAAAAGTAATGAAACGCACGCGATCACCACCGATCATTTCGTACAGAACTGAGAGGCAGATCCAGGGGCGAGGGTCAAAATTAATAGCCAACAGTCGGCAAACTATCGCCCTTGGAAATAAATTCCCAAAACCGACAAACAGAGCGGCGCTCGCACCGAGCGCAGCCGAAGAAACGGCGCCGAGGAGAACAATGAGAAATACCGGACCACAACCAAGAAAGCGAGACTAGAAAAGCCACGAACGACACAGCAAACAGAGAAGACACGAAAAGCACCCAAGCGAAATCGCGAACCCAGAGACCGATAAAGAGATATATAGGTATATTATTTATCCCAAAGGAAATTAAAGCACCCAAGCGAAATCGCGAACCCAGAGACAGATAAAGATACAGATACATAGATATGAAATAGCCCTAAGGAAATGTAGACATCCAGCAGCAACAGCACGATTCATAAGAAATAAAGAACAGTAAGAATAAAGAAACACACTATACACGGATCAAAACACAGAAGAATAGAAAATATATAAGAAGATAAAATAGAACAGAAAAGGTAATAAGAAGATAAGTCGGGAAGCAGTTCAGCAGCAAACAGTTTGAAAACGCAGAGTAAGACATATTCCTTTAAACTAAGCTTTAACAACTTATCCAATTCACAGGTACAATAATTCGTAAGAGAAACAGCAGTATCATCATCATTATTATTATTATCATTATGTATTTTTCATATAAATAAATATATTTATAAATAATATTGCAGTTGGACAATTTATTTTATATCAGTTCGTATTCTAGTATTATTACTTAAGAGTACTAGCATTACCAGCATTATTATTAACTATTATATATTTATTTTTTCCGTGCTTATTCTATGTACAGCACACGTTGAGCTGCATTGTAATGTACGAAGGTGCTACAAAATAAAGAGTAACATCGGCATTATTATTATCATTATCACTATTAGTACTATTATTATTATCACCATTATTAATACCGTAAACTAGGCAGAGCAGTAGATGTTGCCAACTGCCATCAAATAATTTACGGAGCAAAGTGCAAGGAGCAATGACATGGATCGCAAGAGACTGAAAGCACTGAGAAACACAAACATGCATATGATACAAAATATGTCGAAGAAGCGAATATGTGAAAACCCAATCATGAGTAACTGTATGTGACAGTAAGGGAGGCGAGGTCGGGGAAGAGACGACGGAAGAATGAAGTAGTGAGCGGTAGAATGTCCGAGAAGTGCGACTGAATCAAAAAGCAGGCAGCAGCAGCGTCACGCCCCCGACGGAAGGAGTTCAAATTTCGGAAAAATCAACAGAACAGCGAACAGAAGACAGAACAGAAAAAAAAAGAAAAGAGGTAGAAGAGCGGCCAGCCATAAGGTCAAAAGACCGCGAAGAGGACCATCCACGCGCAGGGGGCAAACGGGCTTCGGAAGGAAGGCAAAAGAAGAACCTTACCTTGTGGGATGACAGCACGCAAGCGCGGGGAAAACCATAGCAGCATCAGGAGAAACAAACGGCCTACCAAAAGCCGGGCCAGGCACGGCAGTAGCTAAACAGGAGGAGGAAGAGGCCATGCAGCAGAGGACCCAGGCAGAAACACGCGTGGCAGCGCAGCAGCCGATCCAGCAGAAGCGCCAGGTAGGGCAGTAGCAGCAGCAGCAGCAGCAGAGCTGGCAGAAGCGCCAGGTAGGGCAGTAGCAGCAGCAGCAGCAGATCCGGCAGAAGCGCCAGGTAGGGCAGTAGCAGCAGCAGCAGATCCGGCAGAAGCGCCAGGTAGGGCAGTAGCAGCAGCAGCAGCAGATCCGGCAGAAGCGCCAGGTAGGGCAGTAGCAGCAGCAGCAGCAGATCCGGCAGAAGCGCCAGGCAGGGCAGTAGCAGCAGCAGCAGCAGATCCGGCAGAAGCGCCAGGGCAGTAGCAGCAGCAGCAGCAGACCCAGCAGAAGCGCCAGGTAGGGCAGCAGCAGCAGCAGAACCGGCAGAAGCGCCAGGCAGGGCAGCAGCAGCAGCAGCAGCAGATCCGGCAGAAGGGCACCAGCAGCGCAGGAGCAGCAGCAGCAGATCCGATAGAAGCGCACCAGCCGCGCAGTAGCAGCAGCAGCAGATCCGACAGAAGCGCACCAGCAGCGCAGTAGCAGTAGCAGCAGATCCAGCAGAAGCGCACCAGCAGCGCAGTAGCGGCGAACGGACCAGGAGCGCGCGAGGCAGCACAGCAAAAGTCAAAGTTCCAGGGAGAGCGCGCCAGAAGGAGAAAGATACGGGCAGGTCCGCGCCAGCCGCAGCAGCAGCAGAGGCCAGGGGAGGCGGAGCGAAGGCAGAGGGGCCGGGTGAACCGGTGCTCGGTCGCAACTTGCCACCCTTTCGAACCGTGCTACTCTAGTACACAAATAAAAAGTAAAAACGCTAGAAAAAGCCCCATATACAAACATGCTTCAGCAGGAATACAATGAAGCCGAAACAAAATATCGGAGGACAGTTAAGAGTAAGGAGGGAGACCACAACTTAACAGAAAACCACAAAATAAGAAAACAAACAATGGTCCCGCGCATGGGCACTGGCGCCGAGAAGCACATCTCGACGGGTTGCACAATACGACATAACACTGCGTTACAGGGAGAGGCAACCTGGAAGCAGATCCACAGCGCTCTTCGACAGCGACCAAACCAGAGTCCGAACACCACGCCGAGACAGCGACCGCCTGAAGGACCGGGACAGCTGGGGCCCATCGCCGACAGTGGGCTGGGGCGGCGGCGGAACAGAGCAGGAGGGGGTAGAGAAGCGGGCCGCCAGCCAACGGCGCGGCGCGTGGCAATCAGATTTCCGTGCACCGCCGACCGGACGTGGGGAGCAGCAACCGTCAGTAGGAGCGGGAGGCGTCCGACGACAAAACGGCCAGCAGTAGGAGGTCAGCAACAGGAGGCCAACACGAGACGCCGGTCGGACACGCTAGAAGCGAGAACGGGACATAAGCGAGAGAACTGCGGACAACGTCAGTAAGAACGACCATCAGCGTCTGAAAGGCAGCAAAGGTACTGAATGAGTGATCTTATTTAAAGGCAGAAGGAACAGCTGATTGGATAGGTAATTAGGTGACGTAGCATTGGAGTCTTTAGTAGAACTTTCGCTGCGCTTTCATTCATGTGGTCGTGTATCAGATTTTGCTGTCTGATAGAGAATTCTTTTAAAATGCTGCACTTTTTTCTGTAAATCGTAAATTAATTTCAGTAATACAAAATTACACATTACTGTTTATGGGAGCCTGACCGCAAAAACTGGAAAGGATTCCCCTTTATGATTTTACATATATACAGTAATTTATTGATAAATCATGTCTTTTTACCACAGAACACCAGACAGGATTGTCAGTATATTGTGTTTCTTCAGGTAAAAGCTTCATCCAGGACCATCAGGTCCATTATGTTCCATTCCAGAATTTACAGCATGAATTATGAATTACATTCATTTTTATTTTGAATAAGATACGGTTATGTGTACATATCAGATGTTCATTTATAAATCCACAGTTTCATGATTGAGCAGATCTCAGGCACACGCAGATGCAAATCATAATATACTTTTTTAACAAAAGTATCAGACAAAGGGACGGTCAGACAAAGCAAGGTTGATACTGTTAAACAGCAGCAACAAACAGATAACAACCAGGAATGATAAACAGTTCAGAGGACAAAACACGACAAAATAGTATCAAAGGACAGATAAGAATCAATGCCAGTATTACAAAACAGATCTACAGACTGATAATCTACACACTGACCTACAGCAGACACATGATCTACAGACTGATCTACAACAAACTGATCTACAGACTGATCTACAGCAGACTGATCTACACACTGACCTACAGCAGACACATGATCTACAGACTGATCTACAGACTGATCTACAGCAGACACATGATCTACAGACTGATCTACAGCAGACACATGATCTACAGACTGATCTACAACAAACTGATCTACAGACTGATCTACAGCAGACTGATCTACACACTGACCTACAGCAGAAACATGATCTACAGACTGATCTAAAGACTGATCTACAGCAGACACATGATCTACAGACTGATCTACAGCAGACACATGATCTACAGACTGATCTACAACAAACTGATCTACAGCAGACTGGTGATATACACACTGACCTACAGCAGACACATGATCTACAGACTGATCTACAACAGACTGATCTACAGCAGACTGATAATCTACACACTGACCTACAGCAGACACATGATCTACAGACTGATCTACAACAGACTGATCTACACACTGACCTACAGCAGACCCATGATCTACAGACTGATCTACAACAAACTGATCTACAGCAGACTGGTGATATACACACTGACCTACAGCAGACACATGATCTACAGACTGATCTACAGTAGACTGATAATCTACACACTGACCTACACCAGACAGATGATCTAAACACTGATCTACAACAGACTGATCTACAGACTGATCTACAGCAGACTGATCTACAGACTGATCTACAGCAGACTGGTGATATACACACTGACCTACAGCAGACTGATCTACAGTAGACTGATAATCTACACACTGACCTAGAGCAGACACATGATCTACAGACTGATCTACAACAAACTGATCTACAGACTGATCTACAGCAGACTGATAATCTACACACTGACCTACACCAGACATATGATTTACAGACTGATCTACAGTAGACTGATCTAAAGACTGATATACAGCAGACTAGTGATATACACACTGACCTACAGCAGACACATGATCTACAGACTGATCTACAACAGACTGATCTACAGACTGATCTACAACAGACTGATCTACAGACTGATCTACAGCAGACTGATAATCTACACACTGACCTACAGCAGACACATGATCTACAGACTGATCTACAACAGACTGATCTACACACTGACCTACAGCAGACACATGATCTACAGACTGATCTACAACAAACTGATCTACAGCAGACTGGTGATATACACACTGACCTACAGCAGACAGATGATCTACAGACTGATCTACAGCAGACTGATCATCTACACACTGACCTACAGCAGACACATGATCTACAGACTGATCTACAGTAGAATGATGATCTACACACTGACCTACACCAGACAGATGATCTACACACTGATCTACAACAGACTGATCTACAGACTGATCTACAGCAGACTGGTGATATAAACACTGACCTACAGCAGACACATGATCTACAGACTGATCTACAGCAGACTGATAATCTACACACTGACCTACACCAGACAGATGATCTACACACTGATCTACAACAGACTGATCTACAGACTGATCTACAGCAGACTGGTGATATACACACTGACCTACAGCAGATAAATGATCTACAGACTGATCTACAGCAGACTGATCTACAGACTGGTCTAGAGCAGATTGATGATCTACACACTGACCTACAGCAGAAAGATGATCTACAGACTGATCTACAGTAGACTGATGATCTACAGACTGATCTACAGCCGACTGATGATCTACACACTGACCTACAGTAGACAGATGATCTACAGACTGATCCACAGCAGATTGATAATCTACACACTGACCTACAGCAGACAGGTGATCTACAGACTGATGTACAGTAGACTGATAATCTATACACTGACCTACAGCAGAAAGATGATCTACAGACTGATCTACAGCAGACTGATCATCTACACACTGACCTACAGCAGACACATGATCTACAGACTGATCTACAGCAGACTGATAATCTACACACTGACCTACAGCAGAAAGATGATCTACAGACTGATTTACAGCAGATTCATAATCTACACACTGACCTACAGCAAAAAGATGATATAGAGACTGATCTACAGTAGACAGATGATCTACAGACTGATCTACAGCAGACTGATGATCTACACACTGACCTACAGTAGACAGATGATCTACAGACTGATCTACAACAGACTGATCTACAGCAGACTGGTGATATACACACTGACCTACAGCAGACACATGATCTACAGACTGATCTACAGCAGACTGATAATCTACACACTGACCTACAGCAGACACATGATCTACAGACTGATCTACAACAGACTGATCTACAGCAGACTGGTGATATACACACTGACCTACAGCAGACACATGATCTACAGACTGATCTACAGCAGACTGGTGATATACACACTGACCTACACCAGACAGATGATCTAGAGACTGATCTACAACAAACTGATCTACAGCAGACTGGAGATATACACACTGACCTACAGCAGACACATGGTCTACAGACTGATCTACACACTGATCTACAGCAGACTGATAATCTACACACTGACCTACAGCAGACACATGATCTACAGACTGATCTACAACAGACTGATCTACAGCAGACTGGTGATATACACACTGACCTACAGCAGACACATGATCTACAGACTGATCTACAGCAGACTGATAATCTACACACTGACCTACACCAGACAGATGATCTACACACTGATCTACAACAGACTGATCTACAACAGACTGATCTACAGCAGACACATGATCTACAGACTGATCTACAGCAGACTGATAATCTACACACTGACCTACACCAGACAGATGATCTACACACTGATCTACAACGGACTGATCTACAACGGACTGATATACAGCAGACACATGATCTACAGACTGATCTACAGCAGACTGATAATCTACACACTGACCTACACCAGACAGATGATCTACACACTGATCTACAACAGACTGATCTACAGACTGATCTACAGCAGAATGATGATCTACACACTGACCTACAGCAGACACATGATCTACAGACTGATCTACAGCAGACACATGATCTACAGACTGATCTACAGCAGACTGATCTACAGCAGACTGGGGATATACACACTGACCTACAGCAGACATATGATCTACACACTGATCTACAACAGACTGATCTACAGACTGATCTACAACAGACTGATCTACAGCAGACTGGGGATATACACACTGACCTACAGCAGACATATGATCTACACACTGATCTACAACAGACTGATCTACAGACTGATCTACAACAGACTGATCTACAGCAGACTGGTGATATACACACTGACCTACAGCAGACACATGATCTACAGACTGATCTACAGCAGACTGAAAATCTACTCACTGACCTACACCAGACAGATCATCTATACACTGACCTACAGCAGACTGATCTACAGACTGATCTACAGTAGACTGATAATCTACACACTGACCTACAGCAGACACATGATCTACACACTGATCTACAACAGACTGATCTACAGCAGACTGGTGATATACACACTGACCTACAGCAGACACATGATCTACAGACTGATCTACAGCAGACTGAAAATCTACACACTGACCTACACCAGACAGATGATAATTACACTGACCTACAGCAGACTGATAATCTACACACTGAACTACAGCAGAAAGATGATCTACAGACTGATCTACAGCAGACTGATCATCTACACACTGACCTACAGCAGACACATGATCTACAGACTGATCTACAGAAGACTGATAATCTACACACTGACCTACAGTAGAATGATGATCTAAAGACTGATCTACAGCAGACTGATAATCTACACACTGACCTACAGCAGACAGATGATCTACAGACTGTTCGACAGCAGACTGATAATCTACACACTGACCTACAGCAGACAGATGAACCACAGACTGATCTACAGCAGACTGATGATCTACACACTGACCTACAGCAGACTGATGATCTACAGACTGAGCTACAGCAGCAGACTGATGTAGAGAAGACTGATTTACCGTAGACTGATGTACAGCAAACTGATCTAGAGTAAAATAATATACAGCAGACTGATCTAGAGTGGACTGATGTACAGTAGTCTGATCTAGAGTAGACTGATCTAGAGTAGACTGATGTACAGTAGACTAATGTACAGCAGGCTTATCTAGTGTAGACTGATGTACAGTAGACTGATGTAGATTAGACTGATGTACAGTAGACTGATGTAGATTAGACTGATGTACAGTAGACTGACTTCCTGTGGTTTGGTCTATAGGGTGGTCTGCAAAGCTAACCTTTGAATGTGAGGAATGGTATATTATTGGATTTGCATTTTATTTTCAGCAGAAGATAAAAGCTGTATCTGTATTTGATTGTATTTTTATTTTATTTTCAGCAGAAGATAAAAGCTGTATCTGTATCTTATTTTATTGTATTTTTATTTTATTTTCAGCAGAAGATAAAAGCTGTATCTGTATCTTATTTTATTATATTTATATTTCATTTTCAGCAGAAGATAAAAGCTGTATCTGTATCTTATTTTATTATATTTATGTTTTATTATCAGCAGAAGATAAAACCTGTATCTGTATCTTATTTTATTATATTTATATTTCATTTTCAGCAGAAGATAAAAGCTGTATCTGTATCTTATTTTATTATATTTATATTTCATTTTCAGCAGAAGATAAAAGCTGTATCTGTATCTTATTTTATTATATTTATGTTTTATTATCAGCAGAAGATAAAACCTGTATCTGTATCTTATTTTATTATATTTATATTTCATTTTCAGCAGAAGATAAAAGCTGTATCTGTATCTTATTTTATTGTATTTATATTTTATTATCAGCAGAAGATAAAAGCTGTATCTGTATCTTATTTTATTGTATTTATATTTCATTATCAGCAGAAGATAAAAGCTGTATCTGGTGCTTTAGTGCAGATGTGGACAGGAAGTGGTGGGGCTGGGCAGTATCATCACACTATCTTATTCATACACTGAAGTGGGTGTAAACAGATCTCAGTAGAAACTGCAGCTGATTTCCCAGAAACACGTCTAGTTGTAACACCATCAGTACTTTCAGCACAACAGGTCATTAATTAGCATAGCACAGTTTTTCTCAAAGGACTGTTAGTTCCATTATGTTCCATTCCAGAATTTACAACATGAATTATGAATTACATTCATTTTTATTTTGAATAAGATACGGTTATGTGTACATATCAGATGTTCATTTATAAATCCACAGTTTCATGATTGAGCAGATCTCAGGCACACGCAGATGCAAATCATAATATACTTTTTTAACAAAAGTATCAGACAAAGGGATGGTCAAACAAAGCAAGGTTGATACTGTTAAACAGCAGCAACAAACAGATAACAACCAGGAATGATAAACAGTTCAGAGGACAACACACGCCAAGACAGTATCAAAGGACAGATAAGAATCAATGCCAGTATTACAAAACAGATCTACAGACTGATAATCTACACACTGACCTACAGCAGACACATGATCTACAGACTGATCTACAACAAACTGATCTACAGACTGATCTACAGCAGACTGATCTACACACTGACCTACAGCAGACACATGATCTACAGACTGATCTACAGACTGATCTACAGCAGACACATGATCTACAGACTGATCTACAGCAGACACATGATCTACAGACTGATCTACAACAAACTGATCTACAGCAGACTGGTGATATACACACTGACCTACAGCAGACACATGATCTACAGACTGATCTACAACAGACTGATCTACAGACTGATCTACAGCAGACTGATAATCTACACACTGACCTACAGCAGACACATGATCTACAGACTGATCTACAACAGACTGATCTACACACTGACCTACAGCAGACACATGATCTACAGACTGATCTACAACAAACTGATCTACAGCAGACTGGTGATATACACACTGACCTACAGCAGACACATGATCTACAGACTGATCTACAGTAGACTGATAATCTACACACTGACCTACACCAGACAGATGATCTAAACACTGATCTACAACAGACTGATCTACAGACTGATCTACAGCAGACTGGTGATATACACACTGACCTACAGCAGACTGATCTACAGTAGACTGATAATCTACACACTGACCTAGAGCAGACACATGATCTACAGACTGATCTACAACAAACTGATCTACAGACTGATCTACAGCAGACTGATAATCTACACACTGACCTACACCAGACAGATGATTTACAGACTGATCTACAGTAGACTGATCTACAGACTGATATACAGCAGACTAGTGATATACACACTGACCTACAGCAGACACATGATCTACAGACTGATCTACAACAGACTGATCTACAGACTGATCTACAACAGACTGATCTACAGACTGATCTACAGCAGACTGATAATCTACACACTGACCTACAGCAGAAACATGATCTACAGACTGATCTACAACAGACTGATCTACACACTGACCTACAGCAGACACATGATCTACAGACTGATCTACAACAAACTGATCTACAGCAGACTGGTGATATACACACTGACCTACAGCAGACAGATGATCTACAGACTGATCTACAGCAGACTGATCATCTACACACTGACCTACAGCAGACAGATGATCTACACACTAATCTACAACAGACTGATCTACAGACTGATCTACAGCAGACTGGTGATATACACACTGACCAACAGCAGACAGATGATCTACAGACTGATCTACAGTAGAATGATAATCTACACACTGACCTACACCAGACAGATGATCTACACACTAATCTACAACAGACTGATCTACAGACTGATCTACAGCAGACTGGTGATATAAACACTGACCTACAGCAGACACATGATCTACAGACTGATCTACAGCAGACTGATAATCTACACACTGACCTACACCAGACAGATGATCTACACACTGATCTACAGCAGACTGATCTACAGACTGATCTACAGCAGACTGGTGATATACACACTGACCTACAGCAGATAAATGATCTACAGACTGATCTACAGCAGACTGATCTACAGACTGGTCTACAGCAGATTGATGATCTACACACTGACCTACAGCAGAAAGATGATCTACAGACTCATCTACAGCAGATTGATAATCTACACACTGACCTACAGCAGACTGATGATCTACACACTGACCTACAGTAGACAGATGATCTACAGACTGATCCACAGCAGATTGATAATCTACACACTGACCTACAGCAGACAGGTGATCTACAGACTGATGTACAGTAGACTGATAATCTATACACTGACCTACAGCAGAAAGATGATCTACAGACTGATCTACAGCAGACTGATCATCTACACACTGACCTACAGCAGACACATGATCTACAGACTGATCTACAGCAGACTGATAATCTACACACTGACCTACAGCAGAAAGATGATCTACAGACTGATTTACAGCAGATTCATAATCTACACACTGACCTACAGCAAAAAGATGATATACAGACTGATCTACAGTAGACAGATGATCTACAGACTGATCTACAGCAGACTGATGATCTACACACTGACCTACAGTAGACAGATGATATACAGACTGATCTACAACAGACTGATCTACAGCAGACTGGTGATATACACACTGACCTACAGCAGACACATGATCTACAGACTGATCTACAGCAGACTGATAATCTACACACTGACCTACAGCAGACACATGATCTACAGACTGATCTACAACAGACTGATCTACAGCAGACTGGTGATATACACACTGACCTACAGCAGACACATGATCTACAGACTGATCTACAACAGACTGATCTACAGCAGACTGGTGATATACACACTGACCTACACCAGACAGATGATCTAGAGACTGATCTACAACAAACTGATCTACAGCAGACTGGAGATATACACACTGACCTACAGCAGACACATGGTCTACAGACTGATCTACACACTGATCTACAGCAGACTGATAATCTACACACTGACCTACAGCAGACACATGATCTACAGACTGATCTACAACAGACTGATCTACAGCAGACTGGTGATATACACACTGACCTACAGCAGACACATGATCTACAGACTGATCTACAGCAGACTGATAATCTACACACTGACCTACACCAGACAGATGATCTACACACTGATCTA
Organism: Astyanax mexicanus; assembly: GCF_023375975.1. Taxonomy (NCBI): domain Eukaryota; kingdom Metazoa; phylum Chordata; class Actinopteri; order Characiformes; family Acestrorhamphidae; genus Astyanax; species Astyanax mexicanus. The sequence continues at coordinate 1,026,937 of NW_026040049.1, read as the reverse complement.
CAACAGACTGATCTACAACAGACTGATCTACAGCAGACACATGATCTACAGACTGATCTACAGCAGACTGATAATCTACACACTGACCTACACCAGACAGATGATCTACACACTGATCTACAACAGACTGATCTACAACGGACTGATATACAGCAGACACATGATCTACAGACTGATCTACAGCAGACTGATAATCTACACACTGACCTACACCAGACAGATGATCTACACACTGATCTACAACAGACTGATCTACAGACTGATCTACAGCAGAATGATGATCTACACACTGACCTACAGCAGACACATGATCTACAGACTGATCTACAGCAGACACATGATCTACAGACTGATCTACAGCAGACTGATCTACAGACTGATCTACAGCAGACTGATAATCTACACACTGACCTACAGCAGACATATGATCTACACACTGATCTACAACAGACTGATCTACAGACTGATCTACAACAGACTGATCTACAGCAGACTGGGGATATACACACTGACCTACAGCAGACATATGATCTACACACTGATCTACAACAGACTGATCTACAGACTGATCTACAACAGACTGATCTACAGCAGACTGGTGATATACACACTGACCTACAGCAGACACATGATCTACAGACTGATCTACAGCAGACTGAAAATCTACTCACTGACCTACACCAGACAGATCATCTATACACTGACCTACAGCAGACTGATCTACAGACTGATCTACAGTAGACTGATAATCTACACACTGACCTACAGCAGACACATGATCTACACACTGATCTACAACAGACTGATCTACAGCAGACTGGTGATATACACACTGACCTACAGCAGACACATGATCTACAGACTGATCTACAGCAGACTGAAAATCTACACACTGACCTACACCAGACAGATGATAATTACACTGACCTACAGCAGACTGATCTACAGACTGATCTACAGCAGACTGATAATCTACACACTGAACTACAGCAGAAAGATGATCTACAGACTGATCTACAGCAGACTGATCATCTACACACTGACCTACAGCAGACACATGATCTACAGACTGATCTACAGAAGACTGATAATCTACACACTGACCTACAGTAGAATGATGATCTAAAGACTGATCTACAGCAGACTGATAATCTACACACTGACCTACAGCAGACAGATGATCTACAGACTGTTCGACAGCAGACTGATAATCTACACACTGACCTACAGCAGACAGATGAACCACAGACTGATCTACAGCAGACTGATGATCTACACACTGACCTACAGCAGACTGATGATCTACAGACTGAGCTACAGCAGCAGACTGATGTAGAGAAGACTGATTTACCGTAGACTGATGTACAGCAAACTGATCTAGAGTAAAATAATATACAGCAGACTGATCTAGAGTGGACTGATGTACAGTAGTCTGATCTAGAGTAGACTGATCTAGAGTAGACTTATGTACAGTAGACTAATGTACAGCAGGCTTATCTAGTGTAGACTGATGTACAGTAGACTGATGTAGATTAGACTGATGTACAGTAGACTGATGTAGATTAGACTGATGTACAGTAGACTGACTTCCTGTGGTTTGGTCTATAGGGTGGTCTGCAAAGCTAACCTTTGAATGTGAGGAATGGTATATTATTGGATTTGCATTTTATTTTCAGCAGAAGATAAAAGCTGTATCTGTATTTGATTGTATTTTTATTTTATTTTCAGCAGAAGATAAAAGCTGTATCTGTATCTTATTTTATTGTATTTTTATTTTATTTTCAGCAGAAGATAAAAGCTGTATCTGTATCTTATTTTATTATATTTATATTTCATTTTCAGCAGAAGATAAAAGCTGTATCTGTATCTTATTTTATTGTATTTTTATTTTATTATCAGCAGAAGATAAAACCTGTATCTGTATCTTATTTTATTATATTTATATTTCATTTTCAGCAGAAGATAAAAGCTGTATCTGTATCTTATTTTATTGTATTTATATTTCATTATCAGCAGAAGATAAAAGCTGTATCTGGTGCTTTAGTGCAGATGTGGACAGGAAGTGGTGGGGCTGGGCAGTATCATCACACTATCTTATTCATACACTGAAGTGGGTGTAAACAGATCTCAGTAGAAACTGCAGCTGATTTCCCAGAAACACGTCTAGTTGTAACACCATCAGTACTTTCAGCACAACAGGTCATTAATTAGCATAGCACAGTTTTTCTCAAAGGACTGTTAGTTCCATTATGTTCCATTCCAGAATTTACAACATGAATTATGAATTACATTCATTTTTATTTTGAATAAGATACGGTTATGTGTACATATCAGATGTTCATTTATAAATCCACAGTTTCATGATTGAGCAGATCTCAGGCACACGCAGATGCAAATCATAATATACTTTTTTAACAAAAGTATCAGACAAAGGGATGGTCAAACAAAGCAAGGTTGATACTGTTAAACAGCAGCAACAAACAGATAACAACCAGGAATGATAAACAGTTCAGAGGACAACACACGCCAAGACAGTATCAAAGGACAGATAAGAATCAATGCCAGTATTACAAAGCAGATCTACAGACTGATAATCTACACACTGACCTACAGCAGACACATGATCTACAGACTGATCTACAACAAACTGATCTACAGACTGATCTACAGCAGACTGATCTACACACTGACCTACAGGAGACACATGATCTACAGACTGATCTACAGACTGATCTACACACTGACCTACAGCAGACACATGATCTACAGACTGATCTACAACAAACTGATCTACAGACTGACCTACAGCAGACACATGATCTACAGACTGATCTACAACAAACTGATCTACAGACTGATCTACAGCAGACTGATCTACACACTGACCTACAGCAGACACATGATCTACAGACTGATCTACAGACTGATCTACACACTGACCTACAGCAGACACATGATCTACAGACTGATCTACAACAAACTGATCTACAGCAGATTGGTGATATACACACTGACCTACAGCAGACACATGATCTACAGACTGATCTACAGTAGACTGATAATCTACACACTGACCTACACCAGACAGATGATCTAAACACTGATCTACAACAGACTGATCTACAGACTGATCTACAGCAGACTGGTGATATACACACTGACCTACAGCAGACTGATCTACAGTAGACTGATAATCTACACACTGACCTAGAGCAGACACATGATCTACAGACTGATCTACAACAAACTGATCTACAGACTGATCTACAGCAGACTGATAATCTACACACTGACCTACACCAGACAGATGATTTACAGACTGATCTACAGTAGACTGATCTACAGACTGATATACAGCAGACTAGTGATATACACACTGACCTACAGCAGACACATGATCTACAGACTGATCTACAACAGACTGATCTACAGACTGATCTACAACAGACTGATCTACAGACTGATCTACAGCAGACTGATAATCTACACACTGACCTACAGCAGAAACATGATCTACAGACTGATCTACAACAGACTGATCTACACACTGACCTACAGCAGACACATGATCTACAGACTGATCTACAACAAACTGATCTACAGCAGACTGGTGATATACACACTGACCTACAGCAGACAGATGATCTACAGACTGATCTACAGCAGACTGATCATCTACACACTGACCTACAGCAGACAGATGATCTACACACTAATCTACAACAGACTGATCTACAGACTGATCTACAGCAGACTGGTGATATACACACTGACCTACAGCAGACAGATGATCTACAGACTGATCTACAGTAGAATGATAATCTACACACTGACCTACACCAGACAGATGATCTACACACTAATCTACAACAGACTGATCTACAGACTGATCTACAGCAGACTGGTGATATAAACACTGACCTACAGCAGACACATGATCTACAGACTGATCTACAGCAGACTGATAATCTACACACTGACCTACACCAGACAGATGATCTACACACTGATCTACAGCAGACTGATCTACAGACTGATCTACAGCAGACTGGTGATATACACACTGACCTACAGCAGATAAATGATCTACAGACTGATCTACAGCAGACTGATCTACAGACTGGTCTACAGCAGATTGATGATCTACACACTGACCTACAGCAGAAAGATGATCTACAGACTCATCTACAGCAGATTGATAATCTACACACTGACCTACAGCAGACTGATGATCTACACACTGACCTACAGTAGACAGATGATCTACAGACTGATCCACAGCAGATTGATAATCTACACACTGACCTACAGCAGACAGGTGATCTACAGACTGATGTACAGTAGACTGATAATCTATACACTGACCTACAGCAGAAAGATGATCTACAGACTGATCTACAGCAGACTGATCATCTACACACTGACCTACAGCAGACACATGATCTACAGACTGATCTACAGCAGACTGATAATCTACACACTGACCTACAGCAGAAAGATGATCTACAGACTGATTTACAGCAGATTCATAATCTACACACTGACCTACAGCAAAAAGATGATATACAGACTGATCTACAGTAGACAGATGATCTACAGACTGATCTACAGCAGACTGATAATCTACACACTGACCTACAGCAGACACATGATCTACAGACTGATCTACAACAGACTGATCTACAGCAGACTGGTGATATACACACTGACCTACAGCAGACACATGATCTACAGACTGATCTACAACAGACTGATCTACAGCAGACTGGTGATATACACACTGACCTACACCAGACAGATGATCTAGAGACTGATCTACAACAAACTGATCTACAGCAGACTGGAGATATACACACTGACCTACAGCAGACACATGGTCTACAGACTGATCTACACACTGATCTACAGCAGACTGATAATCTACACACTGACCTACAGCAGACACATGATCTACAGACTGATCTACAACAGACTGATCTACAGCAGACTGGTGATATACACACTGACCTACAGCAGACACATGATCTACAGACTGATCTACAGCAGACTGATAATCTACACACTGACCTACACCAGACAGATGATCTACACACTGATCTACAACAGACTGATCTACAACAGACTGATCTACAGCAGACAAATGATCTACAGACTGATCTACAGCAGACTGATAATCTACACACTGACCTACACCAGACAGATGATCTACACACTGATCTACAACGGACTGATCTACAACGGACTGATATACAGCAGACACATGATCTACAGACTGATCTACAGCAGACTGATAATCTACACACTGACCTACACCATACAGATGATCTACACACTGATCTACAACAGACTGATCTACAGACTGATCTACAGCAGAATGATGATCTACACACTGACCTACAGCAGACACATGATCTACAGACTGATCTACAGCAGACACATGATCTACAGACTGATCTACAGCAGACTGATCTACAGACTGATCTACAGCAGACTGATAATCTACACACTGACCTACAGCAGACATATGATCTACACACTGATCTACAACAGACTGATCTACAGACTGATCTACAACAGACTGATCTACAGCAGACTGGGGATATACACACTGACCTACAGCAGACATATGATCTACACACTGATCTACAACAGACTGATCTACAGACTGATCTACAACAGACTGATCTACAGCAGACTGGTGATATACACACTGACCTTCAGCAGACACATGATCTACAGACTGATCTACAGCAGACTGAAAATCTACTCACTGACCTACACCAGACAGATCATCTATACACTGACCTACAGCAGACTGATCTACAGACTGATCTACAGTAGACTGATAATCTACACACTGACCTACAGCAGACACATGATCTACACACTGATCTACAACAGACTGATCTACAGCAGACTGGTGATATACACACTGACCTACAGCAGACACATGATCTACAGACTGATCTACAGCAGACTGAAAATCTACACACTGACCTACAGCAGACTGATCTACAGACTGATCTACAGCAGACTGATAATCTACACACTGAACTACAGCAGAAAGATGATCTACAGACTGATCTACAGCAGACTGATCATCTACACACTGACCTACAGCAGACACATGATCTACAGACTGATCTACAGAAGACTGATAATCTACACACTGACCTACAGTAGAATGATGATCTAAAGACTGATCTACAGCAGACTGATAATCTACACACTGACCTACAGCAGACAGATGATCTACAGACTGTTCGACAGCAGACTGATAATCTACACACTGACCTACAGCAGACAGATGAACCACAGACTGATCTACAGCAGACTGATGATCTACACACTGACCTACAGCAGACTGATGATCTACAGACTGAGCTACAGCAGCAGACTGATGTAGAGAAGACTGATTTACCGTAGACTGATGTACAGCAAACTGATCTAGAGTAAAATAATATACAGCAGACTGATCTAGAGTGGACTGATGTACAGTAGTCTGATCTAGAGTAGACTGATCTAGAGTAGACTGATGTACAGTAGACTAATGTACAGCAGGCTTATCTAGTGTAGACTGATGTACAGTAGACTGATGTAGATTAGACTGATGTACAGTAGACTGACTTCCTGTGGTTTGGTCTATAGGGTGGTCTGCAAAGCTAACCTTTGAATGTGAGGAATGGTATATTATTGGATTTGCATTTTATTTTCAGCAGAAGATAAAAGCTGTATCTGTATTTGATTGTATTTTTATTTTATTTTCAGCAGAAGATAAAAGCTGTATCTGTATCTTATTTTATTGTATTTTTATTTTATTTTCAGCAGAAGATAAAAGCTGTATCTGTATTTGATTGTATTTTTATTTTATTTTCAGCAGAAGATAAAAGCTGTATCTGTATCTTATTTTATTATATTTATATTTCATTTTCAGCAGAAGATAAAAGCTGTATCTGTATCTTATTTTATTATATTTATGTTTTATTATCAGCAGAAGATAAAACCTGTATCTGTATCTTATTTTATTATATTTATATTTCATTTTCAGCAGAAGATAAAAGCTGTATCTGTATCTTATTTTATTGTATTTTTATTTTATTTTCAGCAGAAGATAAAAGCTGTATCTGTATCTTATTTTATTGTATTTTTATTTTATTATCAGCAGAAGATAAAAGCTGTATCTGTATCTTATTTTATTGTATTTTTATTTTATTTTCAGCAGAAGATAAAAGCTGTATCTGTATCTTATTTGATTGTATATTTATTTTATTTTCAGCAGAAGATAAAAGCTGTATCTGTATCTTATTTTATTGTATTTATATTTCATTATCAGCAGAAGATAAAAGCTGTATCTGGTGCTTTAGTGCAGATGTGGACAGGAAGTGGTGGGGCTGGGCAGTATCATCACACTATCTTATTCATACACTGAAGTGGGTGTAAACAGATCTCAGTAGAAACTGCAGCTGATTTCCCAGAAACACGTCTAGTTCTAACACCATCAGTACTTTCAGCACAACAGGTCATTAATTAGCATAGCACAGTTTTTCTCAAAGGACTGTTAGTTCCATTATGTTCCATTCCAGAATTTACAACATGAATTATGAATTACATTCATTTTTATTTTGAATAAGATACGGTTATGTGTACATATCAGATGTTCATTTATAAATCCACAGTTTCATGATTGAGCAGATCTCAGGCACACGCAGATGCAAATCATAATATACTTTTTTAACAAAAGTATCAGACAAAGGGATGGTCAAACAAAGCAAGGTTGATACTGTTAAACAGCAGCAACAAACAGATAACAACCAGGAATGATAAACAGTTCAGAGGACAAAACACGACAAAACAGTATCAAAGGACAGATAAGAATCAATGCCAGTATTACAAAACAGATCTACAGACTGATAATCTACACACTGACCTACAGCAGACACATGATCTACAGACTGATCTACAACAAACTGATCTACAGACTGATCTACAGCAGACTGATCTACACACTGACCTACAGGAGACACATGATCTACAGACTGATCTACAGACTGATCTACACACTGACCTACAGCAGACACATGATCTACAGACTGATCTACAACAAACTGATCTACAGACTGACCTACAGCAGACACATGATCTACAGACTGATCTACAACAAACTGATCTACAGACTGATCTACAGCAGACTGATCTACACACTGACCTACAGCAGACACATGATCTACAGACTGATCTACAGACTGATCTACAGCAGACACATGATCTACAGACTGATCTACAGCAGACACATGATCTACAGACTGATCTACAACAAACTGATCTACAGCAGACTGGTGATATACACACTGACCTACAGCAGACACATGATCTACAGACTGATCTACAACAGACTGATCTACAGACTGATCTACAGCAGACTGATAATCTACACACTGACCTACAGCAGACACATGATCTACAGACTGATATACAACAGACTGATCTACACACTGACCTACAGCAGACACATGATCTACAGACTGATCTACAACAAACTGATCTACAGCAGACTGGTGATATACACACTGACCTACAGCAGACACATGATCTACAGACTGATCTACAGTAGACTGATAATCTACACACTGACCTACACCAGACAGATGATCTAAACACTGATCTACAACAGACTGATCTACAGACTGATCTACAGCAGACTGGTGATATACACACTGACCTACAGCAGACTGATCTACAGTAGACTGATAATCTACACACTGACCTAGAGCAGACACATGATCTACAGACTGATCTACAACAAACTGATCTACAGACTGATCAACAGCAGACTGATAATCTACACACTGACCTACACCAGACAGATGATTTACAGACTGATCTACAGTAGACTGATCTACAGACTGATATACAGCAGACTAGTGATATACACACTGACCTACAGCAGACACATGATCTACAGACTGATCTACAACAGACTTGTTGGAGCCAGTTTTAGTTTCCTTAGATTAAATTCTTATTTTGGTTAACTTACTTTGGTTTGCTGGCCTCAGGCCATGGACTTTTATTTTGACACAGTTTTTGGTCACCTGACCAGGTAAAGATGGCTGCCTCTCACTTAGTAGACAGTCTCAGTTAGACAAAGAAAAGGGTTGTAGTGATATAGTTTTTTACCGCTTTAACCACTTTAAGCTTGAATATTTGGAAGCCTTTGAACTTGGAAAAATAATTACTTAAGTTTATTCTTTAAACTTCTTTATGTTGAGTCTTTATATTTGGTTTACTTTGCATTAGTTGGATAACAAACAATTTAGATTGCTTCACTGTGTAGCACCTGTTTGGCTGCCTATACCCCTCTCCCTTCTCCCTGCTGCTGCCTGCCTGCCACTTCCCCTCTCCCTTCTCCCTGCTGCTGCCTGCCTGCCACTTCCCCTCTCCCTTCTCCCTGCTGCTGCCTGCCTGCCTGCCTGCATGCCATTGCCCTTTCCCTCTGCCTGCCTGCTACTTACCTGCTTGTGGCCTACTTACCTCCATCTTCAACATCTTCATTCATCTGGACCAAGGTATGAACAACAGCTGTACACAGTGTTTAAAGATAAGCGCGTGACAACCACTATACTACATTTACCTTTTTAAAGATTTGATTGACTCGAAACTGGAACTCACATTAGTAAAAAACTATTCATGAAGTGCTTATACTTGAAGACTCAACTTGAAATGGGATTTGTTTGACAATGGAATGTGGATTTGTTTGGATTGTGTATGCTTTTGGATACTGGATATTGGAACACATTCTTTAGGTTATACAGAAATCCTTTGTTGCAGTCAATTTATTTGGAATAAGCTCCTTTGGTGAAATTGTTTGAAAATGTCTCATTCCAAGACACCTGAAGATGAAGTTGAAGCTGAAGTTGCTAATTCATTAACAGTGGATGCCAATACACAGATCATGGCTCAATCTGAGTCACTTCAAGTTGACTTAGAAGTTGCTGATTCTCCTACAGATATTGATAAGTTGCAATTCATGTTTCAACCCGAAAGGGAAAACTGAGTTATTGTACACGGAAACAAAATGAGTTGAAGGCATTTATGGACAGTGGCAATGTTGCTGGTATGAACAAAGGCATTCAAGATCTTATGGATGCAATGAATGAATTTGACAAGGCTCATTTGTTGGTGCAAGACATGTTGACTGGTGAAGAAAGGCGAGATGACCATGTCAAATGGTATGAACCAAAAAATAATTCCTTCTTGTCTTTTCTTGAACATGCGCAGACATTCAAAGGCAGTCTGTCTCAGCCATTACCTGTTATTACCCCTATGGACAGTGTTTCCAATGCAACTAGAAGGTCAAGGAGTTCTCACAAATCAAATGCATCATCACTGTCATCAGCTCGCGCAAAGGCTGAGGCAGAAAAGGCAGCTCTTCTTGAACGTGCTGCCGGGCTTAAGAAGAAGCAGGCTCTTGAGCTACAAAGGATGCACCTGCAAAGTGAAATAGAGCAGAATGCACTGGACACTGACATTGCTGCAGCAGATGCAAAAATGAAAGTTCTGGAGAATTATGAGAAAAAAATGGAAACAAAAGCACGCTCTGTTTGTCGAACAGAACCCATGGATGCCATGAACTCTTATCTGGAGGCACATAGAAAAGGCATAAAGGAAACTTATTCGGATCCAGAGATTTCAGTTGAATATGCTCATATACAAGCAGTCCCCAAGACTCCTCTTCAAGTGCTTACAGCACAGAGACAAACCCAACTCTCCTATCAACTACCTTCTTATCCACCCCAGCCTACAGCTGCCACCTCCAATCCACCTGCTGTAGCGTCAGCTTCAGTCCCTGCTGCTGTCACCTCAAATGCAGCCGGTGCACCCGTGTTCATTCCTACAGCTGCCACCTTTACTCCAGTGGCTGCACCAGCCGCTCCCATTCCTACAGCTGCCACCTTTACTCCAGTGGCTGCACCAGCCGCTTCCATTCCTACAGCTGCCTCCTCCACTCCCAACATAGTAGCCACTACTTCTGCTCCCACTGTGGTAATAGCTGCAGCTGATCCTACCACACACTCTGTACAGCCACATATGACTAGTGGTTTAAGTGACCTTGCAAACCTCTTTTTCGAGCAACAGCGGCTATCCTTGCTTCCCACTAGGGACATACCTGTTTTTGATGGGGAACCTTTGAACTTTAGGCCTTTTATGCAGGCATTTGTGCATGGAATTGAAAATAAGGCCATAAGTAATCAAGATCGCTTATATTATTTGGAGCAATACACTTCTGGCCAATCAAAGGAGTTGGTGAGAAGCTGTTTGCATATGAGTGCTGAAGAAGGCTATGCAGAGGCTAAACGACTGCTAGAGCACCACTTTGGTGACAAAATAAAGCTCACTAATGCATACATAGAGAAAGCCTTAAGTTGGAGTAACATTAAAGCAGAAGATGGAAAGGCGTTGTCCAGTTATGCACTCTTCCTTCGAGCATGCTGCAACCTGACTCAAAGTCTGCAAGATATGGAAGAGCTTAGTTTGCCCTCCAACCTGAGGCTTCTTGTTTCAAAGCTTCCTCTGAAGTTGAGGGAAAGATGGCGGTCAAAGGCATTTGACATCCTGGAGCGGAGAGGAGCCAAGGCTACTTTCTCTGACCTGGTCTCCTTCATTGAAAGGCAAGCAAGGATCATGCAAGATCCCCTGTTTGGTGACATCCAACAGCCACTTCACACAAAGAGGCTCTTGCAGACCACAATCCCATCAACTTCCAAGCTGTCATTTAAAAGTAAAGGTAGTTTTGTAACTGCTGTGACGAATGCATCTGCCCCTTCCACTATTGAAGATCCCAAGCAACAATCTGTTAACAGCAAACCTCCTGTTAACCATGTTACAAACACTTGTGCAATTTGTGAAGGAACACACACCTTGACTTCATGTAAAGAGTTGCTGTCTAAGACACACGAAGAACGTGTTGAAATATTAAAGAAGAAAGGTGTCTGTTTTGGCTGCTTGGTAAGGGGCCACATGAGCAAAGATTGTAAACGGCGCCTTACTTGTACTGTTTGTTCTAAAAGGCATCCCGACATTCTTCATATTTCAAGTAAATATAAAGATGGAGTCACAAATCACAACGGGACCTCCAGTGGATCTGGTAAGTCAGTAAATAGTGGATTGGTCTCACTGGGAAAGGAAAACATTGGTTCTAGTGACGATTATTGCACATTGGCTATTGTGCCTGTTCAAGTGAAGCTGAGTAAGTCTAATCATGTTGTTCAGACCTATGCATTCCTTGATCCAGGAAGTTCTGCTACATTTTGCACAGAAAGCCTCCGAAGACGACTGAATGCAAAGGGAAGACATCATAGGATTCTATTGCGAACCATGGGTCAGGAGAAACCCACTGACAGCATCGTCATTAGTGGTTTAGAAGTAAGCAGCTTAGAAGGAGGAAACTTCTATGGACTGCCTGACGTTTACACGCAGAAAGAAATACCAGTCAGCAAAAATCACATACCAAGGCAGAAAGATTTGGAGATATGGCCACACTTGAAGGATGTATTTCTGCCCAGCATTGATGCTGACATTGATCTCCTGCTTGGTACAAATGTGCCCAAACTCATGGAGCCATGGAGGGTGATAAATAGCCATGGCAATGGGCCTTTTGCAACTAAAACCCTGCTAGGCTGGGTTGTCAGTGGTCTCCTCCATAACGAGCACACACGTTTCAATAAGCAAGGCAAACCATATGTTTACAGCCACCGGATTTCAGTGGAAACCTTACATGATCTTCTGATTCAGCAATACAACCATGACTTTCCTGAGAGTGCGTATGAGAAGGAGGAAATGTCTCAAGATGAACTGAGATTTCTGGACATAATGAACTCCTCCATTAAAGTAAAAGATGGACATTATCAGTTGCCATTGCCATTTAAAGGAGATCCCAAAATGCCTAACAACCGTTTGATGGCAGAGCAAAGGGCAGAATCTTTGAAGCGGAAGTTTGGGAGGAATACAGTCTTCAAGGAGGAATACACGTTGCTCATGAATGGCATGTTAAAATGTGGACATGCTGAACTTGTGCCCAAAGAGGAAGTGGCATTACAGAGCACAAAACGTTGGTACATACCACATCATGGAGTACGCCACCCCAAAAAGGGAAGCTTACGAGTGGTTTTTGACTGCTCCGCATCTTACCAGGGAACATCTCTCAACAATGAACTTCTGAAGGGCCCAAATCTTACAAACTCCTTGATTGGTGTCCTGCTGCGTTTCTGTCATGGGAACGTGGCCATACTGGCGGATGTGGAGAAGATGTATTATCAGGTGAAGATACCACCAAAGCATGCTGACTTTTTGCGCTTCTTGTGGTGGAAAGATGGCAACACAACTCAGCCTCTCATGGAATATAGGATGACTGTTCACATCTTTGGAGCTACATCATCAGCTAGTTGTGCCAGTTATGCCTTGAGAAGGACTGCTGAGGACCACAAAGACAGCTTCTCAGCTGACACAGTGAACACGGTCCTCAACAACTTTTTCGTTGATGATTTGCTAAAGTCTGTGGATACAGAGGCCAATGCCATACAACTGTACAAGGAATTAAAGGCTCTGTGTGCAGCAGGAGGTTTCAATCTAACAAAGTGGTCCAGTAACAGCCGAGCTGTCCTGGCCCACATTCCAGAATGTGAAATGGCTAAGGAAGTAAAGGACTTGGACCTAGACCTGGAAGACCTGCCAATAGAAAGGGCCCTAGGCGTGCACTGGAGTGCAGAAAATGACGTCTTTAAGTTCCATGTAGCTCCCAAAGAACAACCATGCACCAGGCGAGGCATTCTGTCTACGGTCAGTTCAATGTATGACCCGCTAGGTTTTCTTGCCCCAGTAACCTTTCCAGCAAAACATCTGCTGCAGGAACTTTGCAGGCTGAACCTTAGCTGGGACGAAGACATACCCAACACCTTGATGCAATCCTGGAAACTTTGGCTGCAAAGCCTTGAGACTCTCACAGACTTCAACATCACCCGTAGTTTCAAACCAAAGACGTTTGGAAAGGTTGAACATGCACAGTTGCACCACTTCTGCGATGCAAGTGAAGTCGGATATGGCATGGTGACCTACTTGAGGTTAGTCAACAGTCAGGAGCAGGTGCATGTGAAATTTGTGATGGGGAAATCAAGAGTGGCACCGTTGAAGTTGTTGACAATCCCACGTCTTGAGCTGGCTGCTGCAGTACTAGCCGTTCGTATAGACCGGATGCTCATGGATGAGCTGAAACTAGACTTGGAACCATCCGTGTTTTGGACAGACAGTACGACTGTCTTGAAGTACATACGAAGTGACAGCAGACGATTTCACACATTTGTTGCCAATCGTGTAAACGCAATAAGGGGCATGTCACATGTGTCACAGTGGAAACATGTTTCTGGAAAACTGAATCCTGCAGACTATGCATCACGTGGATTGAACGCTGCAGAGTTTCTGAAAGGCAACAACTGGATTAACGGTCCCAAGTTCTTGAAAGACCTGCCCAAACACTGGCCCAACTCACCTGTCGACCTTGGGATTCCACCAGATGATTTAGAGTTGAGAAAAAAGGTATTTGAAGTCCATGCCACTGTTGCCAGTCATCATGATCCGATCAGCATGTTACTGAACAACTTCTCCAATTGGAATAAGCTTAGAAGAGCTGTTGCCTGGTTCTTAAAGCTGAAGCGTATACTTACCCAACGTGTTCTCAAAAGAAAAGGGGCCTTAAAGGGAGTTGAGGCTGGTCCCATGACACATTCTGTTCAAGATCTAGAAGAGGCAGAAGAATCTATTGTGAAGTTCTGCCAAAAGCAAGGATTTCCGCAGGAGATAGAATGCCTGCGCAATGGAAAGAACGTCAGCCGGAAAAGCTCCATCTTCAGACTAGACCCAGTCCTTGACCATGGCATTTTAAGGGTTGGTGGCCGCCTTAGCAGGATGGCTATGCCAGAAGAGCAGAAACATCCAGCTATCTTGCCTAAGAGGCATTACATTTCAGAGCTTCTGCTTCAACATATCCATAAGCAAGTTGGTCATTGTGGCAGAAATCATATTTTGGCAAACTTAAGGAAAAGGTATTGGATTCCTTGTGCAAATTCCTTTGCAAGGGAAATTGTAAACAATTGTGTCCCCTGCAGGCGGAACTATGCACGTGCAGGGGAGCAGAAAATGGCAGATCTGCCAATTGACCGTTTGACTCCTGACCTCCCTCCATTCTCACATGTTGGAGTGGATTACTTTGGACCAATAGAGGTGAGAAGAGGGCGTGGCATGGCGAAACGTTACGGTGTGATATTTACTTGCCTGACTACCAGAGCAGTCCATTTGGAAGTAGCACACTCAATGGATACAGACTCCTGCGTGAATGCATTCAGACGCTTCATCTCCAGAAGAGGCCAAGTAAAGGAACTAAGGTCAGACAATGGAACTAATTTGATCTCTGCTGAAAAGGAGTTACGGGATGCACTGAAACGTTGGAATATGGATCAAATTGAGCGCAGCCTCATTCAGAAAGGTGTTAAATGGACGTTCAATCCTCCAGCCGGCGCCCACCATGGAGGCATCTGGGAGCGCATAATAAGAATGGTGAAAAGAATATTATCCTCCATCACAAACCAGCAGTCTTTGGATGATGAAGGTCTAGTCACAGTAATGTGCGAAGTTGAATCCATCCTAAACAGCCGGCCTTTGACAACCGTTTCCAATGACCCCAATGACTTGGAACCATTGACTCCTAATCACCTCTTACAGCTTAAAGTTCAGCCTGTTCTCCCACCAGGAACATTCAAACTGGAAGACCTGTATGCCAGAAGACGGTGGCGACAAATACAGTATATCGCAGATCTCTTCTGGACACGGTGGATACAGGAATATGTTCCACTCATGCAGGAACGATCTAAATGGTCCCGCATCAGGCCCAACTTCTGCGTGGGAGACATCGTGGTGATTGCTGATCCTACAGCACCGCGAGGCTCATGGGTGATGGGAAGAGTCATCGAAGCCATAGCTGATTCCAAGGGCCTTGTTCGTTCTGTGAGATTGCAAACTAGAACCAACCAACTCCTAAGGCCCATCAGCAAGATCTACCTGTTGGTCAAGGCCAACAACTGACATTGAACAAGACTCATGACATGCGCACGAGCTTCCATTTGCACTGCATTCATAGACTGATATTTGCACACATTTATAGTATAATTGGATTTAGAACACTTAGAATTAGAATTTAGAAATTGAATTCATTGTTTATTGGTAACTGGCCCCATTGTAAATTTGTTTTGTTATAGCACACCTGGTAGCTATAAGGGGCCGGATATGTTGGAGCCAGTTTTAGTTTCCTTAGATTAAATTCTTATTTTGGTTAACTTACTTTGGTTTGCTGGCCTCAGGCCATGGACTTTTATTTTGACACAGTTTTTGGTCACCTGACCAGGTAAAGATGGCTGCCTCTCACTTAGTAGACAGTCTCAGTTAGACAAAGAAAAGGGTTGTAGTGATATAGTTTTTTACCGCTTTAACCACTTTAAGCTTGAATATTTGGAAGCCTTTGAACTTGGAAAAATAATTACTTAAGTTTATTCTTTAAACTTCTTTATGTTGAGTCTTTATATTTGGTTTACTTTGCATTAGTTGGATAACAAACAATTTAGATTGCTTCACTGTGTAGCACCTGTTTGGCTGCCTATACCCCTCTCCCTTCTCCCTGCTGCTGCCTGCCTGCCACTTCCCCTCTCCCTTCTCCCTGCTGCTGCCTGCCTGCCTGCCTGCATGCCATTGCCCTTTCCCTCTGCCTGCCTGCTACTTACCTGCTTGTGGCCTACTTACCTCCATCTTCAACATCTTCATTCATCTGGACCAAGGTATGAACAACAGCTGTACACAGTGTTTAAAGATAAGCGCGTGACAACCACTATACTACATTTACCTTTTTAAAGATTTGATTGACTCGAAACTGGAACTCACAAGACTGATCTACAGACTGATCTACAACAGACTGATCTACAGACTGATCTACAGCAGACTGATAATCTACACACTGACCTACAACAGAAACATGATCTACAGACTGATCTACAACAGACTGATCTACACACTGACCTACAGCAGACACATGATCTACAGACTGATCTACAACAAACTGATCTACAGCAGACTGGTGATATACACACTGACCTACAGCAGACAGATGATCTACAGACTGATCTACAGCAGACTGATCATCTACACACTGACCTACAGCAGACAGATGATCTACACACTAATCTACAACAGACTGATCTACAGACTGATCTACAGCAGACTGGTGATATACACACTGACCTACAGCAGACAGATGATCTACAGACTGATCTACAGTAGAATGATAATCTACACACTGACCTACACCAGACAGATGATCTACACACTAATCTACAACAGACTGATCTACAGACTGATCTACAGCAGACTGGTGATATAAACACTGACCTACAGCAGACACATGATCTACAGACTGATCTACAGCAGACTGATAATCTACACACTGACCTACACCAGACAGATGATCTACACACTGATCTACAGCAGACTGATCTACAGACTGATCTACAGCAGACTGGTGATATACACACTGACCTACAGCAGATAAATGATCTACAGACTGATCTACAGCAGACTGATCTACAGACTGGTCTACAGCAGATTGATGATCTACACACTGACCTACAGCAGAAAGATGATCTACAGACTCATCTACAGCAGATTGATAATCTACACACTGACCTACAGCAGACTGATGATCTACACACTGACCTACAGTAGACAGATGATCTACAGACTGATCCACAGCAGATTGATAATCTACACACTGACCTACAGCAGACAGGTGATCTACAGACTGATGTACAGTAGACTGATAATCTATACACTGACCTACAGCAGAAAGATGATCTACAGACTGATCTACAGCAGACTGATCATCTACACACTGACCTACAGCAGACACATGATCTACAGACTGATCTACAGCAGACTGATAATCTACACACTGACCTACAGCAGAAAGATGATCTACAGACTGATTTACAGCAGATTCATAATCTACACACTGACCTACAGCAAAAAGATGATATACAGACTGATCTACAGTAGACAGATGATCTACAGACTGATCTACAGCAGACTGATGATCTACACACTGACCTACAGTAGACAGATGATATACAGACTGATCTACAACAGACTGATCTACAGCAGACTGGTGATATACACACTGACCTACAGCAGACACATGATCTACAGACTGATCTACAGCAGACTGATAATCTACACACTGACCTACAGCAGACACATGATCTACAGACTGATCTACAACAGACTGATCTACAGCAGACTGGTGATATACACACTGACCTACAGCAGACACATGATCTACAGACTGATCTACAACAGACTGATCTACAGCAGACTGGTGATATACACACTGACCTACACCAGACAGATGATCTAGAGACTGATCTACAACAAACTGATCTACAGCAGACTGGAGATATACACACTGACCTACAGCAGACACATGGTCTACAGACTGATCTACACACTGATCTACAGCAGACTGATAATCTACACACTGACCTACAGCAGACACATGATCTACAGACTGATCTACAGCAGACTGGTGATATACACACTGACCTACAGCAGACACATGATCTACAGACTGATCTACAGCAGACTGATAATCTACACACTGACCTACACCAGACAGATGATCTACACACTGATCTACAACAGACTGATCTACAACAGACTGATCTACAGCAGACACATGATCTACAGACTGATCTACAGCAGACTGATAATCTACACACTGACCTACACCAGACAGATGATCTACACACTGATCTACAACAGACTGATCTACAACGGACTGATATACAGCAGACACATGATCTACAGACTGATCTACAGCAGACTGATAATCTACACACTGACCTACACCAGACAGATGATCTACACACTGATCTACAACAGACTGATCTACAGACTGATCTACAGCAGAATGATGATCTACACACTGACCTACAGCAGACACATGATCTACAGACTGATCTACAGCAGACACATGATCTACAGACTGATCTACAGCAGACTGATCTACAGACTGATCTACAGCAGACTGATAATCTACACACTGACCTACAGCAGACATATGATCTACACACTGATCTACAACAGACTGATCTACAGACTGATCTACAACAGACTGATCTACAGCAGACTGGGGATATACACACTGACCTACAGCAGACATATGATCTACACACTGATCTACAACAGACTGATCTACAGACTGATCTACAACAGACTGATCTACAGCAGACTGGTGATATACACACTGACCTACAGCAGACACATGATCTACAGACTGATCTACAGCAGACTGAAAATCTACTCACTGACCTACACCAGACAGATCATCTATACACTGACCTACAGCAGACTGATCTACAGACTGATCTACAGTAGACTGATAATCTACACACTGACCTACAGCAGACACATGATCTACACACTGATCTACAACAGACTGATCTACAGCAGACTGGTGATATACACACTGACCTACAGCAGACACATGATCTACAGACTGATCTACAGCAGACTGAAAATCTACACACTGACCTACACCAGACAGATGATAATTACACTGACCTACAGCAGACTGATCTACAGACTGACCTACAGCAGACTGATCTACAGACTGATCTACAGCAGACTGATAATCTACACACTGAACTACAGCAGAAAGATGATCTACAGACTGATCTACAGCAGACTGATCATCTACACACTGACCTACATCAGACACATGATCTACAGACTGATCTAAAGAAGACTGATAATCTACACACTGACCTACAGTAGACTGATGATCTAAAGACTGATCTACAGCAGACTGATAATCTACACACTGACCTACAGCAGACAGATGATCTACAGACTGTTCGACAGCAGACTGATAATCTACACACTGACCTACAGCAGACAGATGAACCACAGACTGATCTACAGCAGACTGATGATCTACACACTGACCTACAGCAGACTGATGATCTACAGACTGAGCTACAGCAGCAGACTGATGTAGAGAAGACTGATTTACCGTAGACTGATGTACAGCAAACTGATCTAGAGTAAAATAATATACAGCAGACTGATCTAGAGTGGACTGATGTACAGTAGTCTGATCTAGAGTAGACTGATCTAGAGTAGACTGATGTACAGTAGACTAATGTACAGCAGGCTTATCTAGAGTAGACTGATGTACAGTAGACTGATGTAGATTAGACTGATGTACTGTAGACTGATGTAGATTAGACTGATGTACAGTAGACTGACTTCCTGTTGGTTTGGTCTATAGGGTGGTCTGCAAAGCTAACCTTTGAATGTGAGGAATGGTATATTATTGGATTTGCATTTTATTTTCAGCAGAAGATAAAAGCTGTATCTGTATCTTATTTTATTGTATTTGCATTTTATTTTCAGCAGAAGATAAAAGCTGTATCTGTATCTTATTTTATTGTATTTTTATTGTATTTTCAGCAGAAGATAAAAGCTGTATCTGTATCTTATTTTATTGTATTTATATTTCATTATCAGCAGAAGCTAAAAGCTATATCTGTATCTTATTTTATTATATTTATATTTCATTTTCAGCAGAAGATAAAAGCTGTATCTGTATCTTATTTTATTGTATTTATATTTCATTATCAGCAGAAGATAAAAGCTGTATCTGTATCTTATTTTATTGTATTTTTATTTTATTTTCAGCAGAAGATAAAAGCTGTATCTGTATCTTATTTTATTATATTTATATTTCATTTTCAGCAGAAGATAAAAGCTGTATCTGTATCTTATTTTATTGTATTTATTTCATTATCAGCAGAAGATAAAAGCTGTATCTGTATCTTATTTTATTGTATTTATATTTTATTTTCAGCAGAAGATAAAAGCTGTATCTGTATCTTATTTTATTTTTATTTTATTTTCAGCAGAAGATAAAAGCTGTATCTGTATCTTATTTTATTGTATTTATATTTTATTATCAGCAGAAGATAAAAGCTGTATCTGTATCTTATTTTATTTTTATTTCATTTTCAGCAGAAGATAAAAGCTGTATCTGTATCTTATTTTATTGTATTTTTATTTCATTTTCAGCAGAAGATAAAAGCTGTATCTGTATCTTATTTTATTGTATTTTTATTTTATTTTCAGCAGAAGATAAAAGCTGTATCTGTATCTTATTTTATTGTATTTTTATTTTATTTTCAGCAGAAGATGAAAGCTGTATCTGTATCTTATTTTATTGTATTTATATTTCATTATCAGCAGAAGATAAAAGCTGTATCTGTATCTTATTTTATTGTATTTATATTTCATTATCAGCTGAAGATAAAAGCTGTATCTGTATCTTATTTTATTGTATTTTTATTTTGTTTTCAGCAGAAGATAAAAGCTGTATCTGTATCTTATTTTATTGTATTTATATTTCATTATCAGCAGAAGATAAAAGCTGTATCTGTATCTTATTTTATTTTTATTTTATTATCAGCAGAAGATAAAAGCTGTATCTGTATCTTATTGTATTGTATTTTTATTTTATTTTCAGCAGAAGATAAAAGCTGTATCTGTATCTTATTTTATTGTATTTATATTTTATTATCAGCAGAAGATAAAAGCTGTATGTGTATCTTATTTTATTGTATTTATATTTTATTTTCAGCAGAAGATAAAAGCTGTATGTGTATCTTATTTTATTGTATTTTTATTTTATTTTCAGCAGAAGATAAAAGCTGTATCTGTATCTTATTTTATTGTATTTTTATTTTATTTTCAGCAGAAGATAAAAGCTGTATCTGTATCTTATTTTATTGTATTTTTATTTCATTATCAGCAGAAGATAAAAGCTGTATCTGTATCTTATTTTATTGTATTTTTATTTTATTTTCAGCAGAAGATAAAAGCTGTATCTGTATCTTATTTTATTGTATTTTTATTTTATTTTCAGCAGAAGATAAAAGCTGTGTCTGTATCTTATTTTATTGTATTTTTATTTTATTATCAGCAGAAGATAAAAGCTGTATCTGTATCTTATTTTATTGTATTTTTATTTTATTTTCAGCAGAAGATAAAAGCTGTATCTGTATCTTATTTTATTGTATTTTTATTTCATTATCAGCAGAAGATAAAAGCTGTATGTGTATCTTATTTTATTGTATTTTTATTTTATTTTCAGCAGAAGATAAAAGCTGTATCTGGTGCTTTAGTGCAGATGTGGACAGGAAGTGGTGGGGCTGGGCAGTATCATCACACTATCTTATTCATACACTGAAGTGGGTGTAAACAGATCTCAGTAGAAACTGCAGCTGATTTCCCAGAAACACGTCTAGTTGTAACACCATCAGTACTTTCAGCACAACAGGTCATTAATTAGCATAGCACAGTTTTTCTCAAAGGACTGTTAGTTCCATTATGTTTCATTCCAGAATTTACAACATGAATTATGAATTACATTCATTTTTATTTTGAATAAGATACGGTTATGTGTACATATCAGATGTTCATTTATAAATCCACAGTTTCATGATTGAGCAGATCTCAGGCACACGCAGATGCAAATCATAATATACTTTTTTAACAAAAGTATCAGACAAAGGGACGGTCAAACAAAGCAAGGTTGATACTGTTAAACAGCAGCAACAAACAGATAACAACCAGGAATGATAAACAGTTCAGAGGACAAAACACGACAAGACAGTATCAAAGGACAGATAAGAATCAATGCCAGTATTACAAAACAGATCTACAGACTGACCTACAGCGTACTGATGATCTACAGACTGACCTACAGCATACTAATAATCTACAGACTTACCTACAGCATACTAATGATCTACAGACTGACCTACAGCGTACTGATGATCTACAGACTGACCTACAGCAGACACATGATCTACAGACTGATCTACAACAAACTGATCTACAGACTGATCTACAGCAGACTGATCTACACACTGACCTACAGCAGACACATGATCTACAGACTGACCTACAGCATACTAATGATCTACAGACTGACCTACAGCGTACTGATGATCTACAGACTGACCTACAGCATACTAATAATCTACACACTGACCTACAGCATACTAATGATCTACACACTGACCAACATCATACTAATGATCTACAGACTGACCTACAGCGTACTGATGATCTACAGACTGACCTACACCATACTAATAATCTACAGACTGACCTAAAGCATACTAATAATCTACACACTGACCTACAGCATACTAAAGATCTACAGACTGACCTACAGCATACTAATGATCTACAGACTGACCTACAGCAGACTAATGATCTACAGACTGACCTACAGCAAAATAATTATCTACAGACTGACCTACAGCAGACTCATGATCTACAGACTGACCAACACCATACTTATAATCGACAGACAAGCCTACAACAGACTGACGATCTGCAGATTGACCTAAAGCAGAATGCTCATCTGAAGACTGATGTACAGCCAAATGATGATCTGCAGATTAACCTAAATCAGAATGATGAACTACAGACAGACCTATAGCAGAATGATGATCTTCAGACTGACCTACAGCAGACTGATGATCTACAGACTGACCTAAAGCAAACTAATAATCTACAGACTGACCTACAGCAAACTAATGATCTACAGACTGACCTACAGCACACTGATAAAGTTCAGACTGACATACAGCAGACTGATGATCTACAGACTGATCAACAGCAGACTGATGATCTACAGACTGATCATCAGCAGACTGATGATCTACACACTGACCTACAGCAGACTGCTGATCTACAGACTGACCTACAGCATACTAATGATCTACAGACTTACCCACAGCAGACTGATGATCTACACACTAACCTACAGCAGACTGATGACCTATAGACTGACCTAAAGCAGACTGCTGATCTACAGACTGACCTACAGCATACTAATGATCTACAGACTTACCTACAGCAGACTGATAAACTTCAAACTGACATACAGCAGACTGATGATCTACAGACTGATCAACAGCAGACTGATGGTCTACACACTGACCTACAGCAGACTGATGATCTACAGATAGACCTATGGCAGACTGATGATCTACACACTGACCTACAGCTGACTGATGATCTACACACTGACCTACAGCAGACTGATGATCTACACACTGACCTACAGCAGACTGATCATCTACACACTGACCTACAGCAGACTGATTATCTATAGACTGACCTAAAGCAGACTGATAATCTACAGACTGACCTACGGCAGACTGATGATCCACACACTGATCTACAGCAGACTGATGATCTGAATTCTGACCTACAGCAGACTGATAATCCACAGACTGACCTACAGCAGACTGATGATCTGAAGATTGACCTACAGCAGACTGATGATCTACAGACTGACTAACACCATACTAATAATCTACAGACTGACCTAAAGCATACTAATAATCTACAGACTGACCTACAGCAAACTAATGATCTACAGACTGACCTACAGCACACTGATAAAGTTCAGACTGACATACAGCAGACTGATGATCTACAGACTGATCAACAGCAGACTGATGATCTACAGACTGATCATCAGCAGACTGATGATCTACACACTGACCTACAGCAGACTGCTGATCTACAGACTGACCTACAGCATACTAATGATCTACAGACTTACCCACAGCAGACTGATGATCTACACACTGACCTACAGCAGACTGATGACCTATAGACTGACCTAAAGCAGACTGCTGATCTACAGACTGACCTACAGCATACTAATGATCTACAGACTTACCTACAGCAGACTGATAAACTTCAAACTGACATACAGCAGACTGATGATCCACAGACTGATCAACAGCAGACTGATGGTCTACACACTGACCTACAGGAGACTGATGATCTACAGATAGACCTATGGCAGACTGATGATCTACACACTGACCTACAGCAGACTGATGATCTACACACTGACCTACAGCAGACTGATGATCTACACACTGACCTACAGCAGACTGATCATCTACACACTGACCTACAGCAGACTGATTACCTATAGACTGACCTAAAGCAGACTGATGATCTACAGACTGACCTACGGCAGACTGATGGTCCACACACTGATCTACAGCAGACTGATGATCTGAATTCTGACCTACAGCAGACTGATGGTCCATACACTGATCTACAGCAGACTGATGATCTACAGACTGACCTATAGCAGACTGATAATCCACAGACTGACCTACAGCAGACTGATGATCTGAAGATTGACCTACAGCAGACTGATCATCTACACACTGACCTACAGCAGACTGATGATCTACACACTGACCTACATCAGACTGATGATCTGCAGACTAACCTACAGCAGACTGATGATCTGCAGACTGACCTACAGCAGACTGATTATCTGCAGACTGACCTACATCAGACTGATGATCTGCAGATTAACCTACAGCAGACTAATGATCTGCAAATTAACCTACAGCAGACTGACCTACAGCAGACTGATGATCTACAGACTGAACTACAACAGACTGATGATCTGTAGATTAACCTACAGCAGACTAACCTACAGCAGACTGATGATCTGCAGACTGACCTACAGCAGACTGATGATCTTCAGACTGACCTACAGCAGACCGGTGATCTGCAGATTAACCTACAGAAGACTGATGTTCTGCAGACTAATTTACAGCAGACTGAGGATCTACACACTGACCTACAGCACAGTGATGCTCTGCAGACTAACTTACAGCAGACTGATGATCTGCAGACTGACCTAACGCAGACTGATGATCTGCAAATTAACCTACAGCAGAGTGATCTACAGCGAACTGATGTTCTGCAGACTGACCTACAGCAGACTGATATTCTGTAGAGTAACCTACAGCAGAATGACCATTTGCAGACTGACCTACAGGAGACTGATGTTCTGTAGACTAGCCTACAACAGACTGACGATCTGCAGATTGACCTAAAGCAGAATGATCATCTGAAGACTGATGTACAGCCAAATGATGATCTGCAGATTAACCTACAGCAGAATGATGAACTACAGACTGACCTATAGCAGAATGATGATCTGCAGAATGATGATCTGCAGACTGAGCTACAGCAGACTGATATAGAGAAGACTGATGTACAGCAAACTGATCTAGAGTAGACTGATCTAGAGTAGGCTGATCTAGACTACACTGCTGTACAGGAGACTGATCTAGAGTATACTGATGTAGTTTAGACTGATCTAGAGTTTACTGATGTACAGCAGACTAAGGTACAGCATACTAATTTACAGCAGACTGATCTAGTCTAAACTGACCTACAGCAGATTGATGTTCTGCAGACTGACCTACAGCAGACTGATATAGAGAAGACTGATGTACAGCAAACTGATCTAGAGTAGACTGATGTACAGTAGGCTGATCTAGAGTAGGCTGATCTAGACTACACTGCTGTACAGGAGACTGATCTAGAGTAGACTGATGTACAGTAGGCTGATCTAGAGTAGACTGATGTACAGTAGGCTGATCTAGACTACACTGCTGTACAGGAGACTGATCTAGAGTATACTGATGTAGTTTAGACTGATCTAGAGTTGACTGATGTACAGCAGACTAAGGTACAGCATACTAATTTACAGCAGACTGATCTAGTGTAAACTGACCTACAGCAGATTGATGTTCTGCAGACTGACCTACAGCAGACTGATGTAGAGAAGACTGATATCCCATAGACTGATCTAGAGTAGACTGATGTACAGTAGACTGATGTAGAGTAGACTGATCTAGAGTAGACCAATATACAGTAGATTGATCT
Organism: Astyanax mexicanus; assembly: GCF_023375975.1. NCBI lineage: Eukaryota > Metazoa > Chordata > Actinopteri > Characiformes > Acestrorhamphidae > Astyanax > Astyanax mexicanus. Next base: position 1,000,006 of record NW_026040049.1, on the reverse strand, counting down.
AGAGTAGACTGATGTATGTTAGACTGATCTACAGACAACTGATGTACAGTAAACTGATCGAGTGTAGACTGACGCACAGTAGAATTATCTAGAGTAGACTGACGTACATTAGACTGATCTAGAGTAGACTGATGTACAGTAGACTAATCTAGAGTAGACTGATGTACAGTAGACTAATCTAGAGTAGACTGAGGTACAGTAGACTGATGTACAGTAGAATACTCTAGAGTAGACTGATGTAGATTAGACTGATGTACAGTAGACTAATCTAGAGTAGACTGATGTACTGTAGACTAATCTAGAGTAGACTGATGTAGATTAGACTGATGTACAGTAGACTAATCTAGAGTAGACTGAGGTACAGTAGACTGATGTACAGTAGACTAATCTAGAGTAGACTGAGGTACAGTAGACGGATGTACAGTAGACTAATCTAGAGTAGACTGATGTACTGTAGACTAATCTAGAGTAGACTGATGTAGATTAGACTGATGTACAGTAGACTAATCTAGAGTAGACTGAGGTACAGTAGACTGATGTACAGTAGACTAATCTAGAGTAGACTGATGTACAGTAGACTAATCTAGAGTAGACTGATGTACAGTAGAATACTCTAGAGTAGACTGATGTACAGTAGACTAATCTAGAGTAGACTGATGTACAGTAGACTAATCTAGAGTAGACTGATGTACAGTAGACTAATTTAGAGTAGACTGATGTAGATTAGACTGATGTACAGTACACTGACCTCCTGTTGGTTTGGTCTATAAGGGTGGTCTGCATAACTAAGCTTTGAACGTGAGGAATAAGGGCTATTCTACTATAATATTTTAAATTCTTTAAAGTATCTCCTCTTGTTTAGATAATCAGTTTTGAACATCTCTGCTGGATTTTCTCAGTCAGTTATATGAGGTAGAGTCACCTGGAATTCAGGCTTTCAGTTAACAGCTGTGCTGAACTCAGTAACCTGAAACAATGGTATGGGGAAAACTCAACGTGCCCACTCTGTCCATCTCCAGCAAACCTTAAGCACATCCTGGTTGGCTGCAAGACAAGCCTGACACAAGGCCGGTACACTTGGCGTCACAACCAAGTCCTGAAATGTCTTGCAGCTACGCTAGACGCTAGACGAACAGCCGTCAATGCCCTACCCCTGCCATCCCATCCTGCAACTGCAAAAGTCTTCATCTGTGAAGGTGCTAAGCCAAACAAGACCAAGGCCAGTATAGCATCTGACTTTGGTCAGTTGGGAGGAGCACGAGATTGGATGCTAGTGGCAGACCTAAACCAACGGCTATGCTTTCCAATGGAGATTGCCAGTACAACTCTCAGACCAGACCTCGTGCTCCACATCATTGAATTTATTTTCTCTTAATGTTTGAGAACATCACTCATCAGGACCGCTCCAGGAAATGAAGAGTAAGAGTTTTTATTGTATGTTGGTCTGTTTACCCATTCACCCTTTCTAGTGGAACGTTTTCCCCTGAAAAAGCATTCTGTATCTGTTGAGTTATTTTATTGTATTTTTATTTTATTTTCAGCAGAAGATAAAAGCTGTATCTGTATCTTATTTTATTATATTTTTATTTTATTTTCAGCAGAAGATAAAAGCTGTGTCTGTATCTTATTTTATTGTATTTTTATTTTATTATCAGCAGAAGATAAAAGCTGTATCTGTATCTTATTTTATTGTATTTTTATTTTATTTTCAGCAGAAGATAAAAGCTGTATCTGTATCTTATTTTATTATATTTTTATTTTATTTTCAGCAGAAGATAAAAGCTGTGTCTGTATCTTATTTTATTGTATTTTTATTTTATTTTCAGCAGAAGATAAAAGCTGTGTCTGTATCTTATTTTATTGTATTTTTATTTTATTTTCAGCAGAAGATAAAAGCTGTATCTGTATCTTATTTTATTATATTTATATTTCATTATCAGCAGAAGATAAAAGCTGTATCTGTATCTTATTTTATTGTATTTTTATTTTATTATCAGCAGAAGATAAAAGCTGTATCTGTATCTTATTGTATTTTATTTTATTTTCAGCAGAAGATAAAAGCTGTATCTGTATCTTATTTTATTGTATTTTTATTGTATTTTCAGCAGAAGATAAAAGCTGTGTCTGTATCTTATTTTATTGTATTTTTATTTTATTATCAGCAGAAGATAAAAGCTGTATCTGTATCTTATTGTATTTTATTTTATTTTCAGCAGAAGATAAAAGCTGTATCTGTATCTTATTTTATTATATTTATATTTCATTTTCAGCAGAAGATAAAAGCTGTATCTGTATCTTATTTTATTGTATTTATATTTTATTTTCAGCAGAAGATAAAAGCTGTATCTGTATCTTATTTTATTATATTTATATTTCATTTTCAGCAGAAGATAAAAGCTGTATCTGTATCTTATTTTATTGTATTTATATTTTATTTTCAGCAGAAGATAAAAGCTGTATCTGTATCTTATTTTATTGTATTTTTATTTTATTATCAGCAGAAGATAAAAGCTGTATCTGTATCTTATTGTATTTTATTTTATTTTCAGCAGAAGATAAAAGCTGTATCTGTATCTTATTTTATTGTATTTTTATTTCATTATCAGCAGAAGATAAAAGCTGTATCTTATTTTATTTTTATTTTATTTTCAGCAGAAGATAAAAGCTGTATCTGTATCTTATTTTATTGTATTTTTATTTTATTTTCAGCAGAAGATAAAAGCTGTATCTGTATCTTATTTTATTGTATTTTTATTTCATTTTCAGCAGAAGATAAAAGCTGTATGTGTATCTTATTTTATTGTATTTTTATTTTATTTTCAGCAGAAGATAAAAGCTGTATCTGTATCTTATTGTATTTATATTTTATTTTCAGCAGAAGATAAAAGCTGTATGTGTATCTTATTTTATTGTATTTTTATTTTATTTTCAGCAGAAGATAAAAGCTGTATCTGTATCTTATTTTATTGTATTTATATTTCATTATCAGCAGAAGATAAAAGCTGTATCTGGTGCTTTAGTGCAGATGTGGACAGGAAGTGGTGGGGCTGGGCAGTATCATCACACTATCTTATTCATACACTGAAGTGGGTGTAAACAGATCTCAGTAGAAACTGCAGCTGATTTCCCAGAAACACGTCTAGTTGTAACACCATCAGTACTTTCAGCACAACAGGTCATTAATTAGCATAGCACAGTTTTTCTCAAAGGACTGTTAGTTCCATTATGTTCCATTCCAGAATTTACAACATGAATTATGAATTACATTCATTTTTATTTTGAATAAGATACGGTTATGTGTACATATCAGATGTTCATTTATAAATCCACAGTTTCATGATTGAGCAGATCTCAGGCACACGCAGATGCAAATCATAATATGCTTTTTTAACAAAAGTATCAGACAAAGGGATGGTCAGACAAAGCAAGGTTGATACTGTTAAACAGCAGCAACAAACAGATAACAACCAGGAATGATAAACAGTTCAGAGGACAAAACACGACAAGACAGTATCAAAGGACAGATAAGAATCAATGCCAGTATTACAAAACAGATCTACAGACTGACCTACAGCATACTAATAATCTACAGACTGACCTACAGCGTACTGATGATCTACAGACTGACCTACAGCATACTAATGATCAACAGACTGACCTACAGCATACTAATGATCTAAAGACTGACCTACAGCGTACTGATGATCTACAGACTGACCTACAGCATACTAATAATCTACACACTGACCTACAGCAAAATAATGATCTACACACTGACCAACATCATACTAATAATCTACAGACTGACCTACAGCAGACTGATGATCTACAGACTGACTAACACCATACTAATAATCTACAGACTGACCTAAAGCATACTAATGATCTACAGACTGATCTACAGCGTACTAATAATCTACAGACTGACCTACAGCATACTAATAATCTACAGACTTACCTACAGCATACTAATGATCTACACACTGACCAACATCATACTAATAATCTACAGACTGACCTACAGCAGACTGATGATCTACAGACTGACTAACACCATACTAATAATCTACAGACTGACCTAAAGCATACTAATGATCTACAGACTGACCTACAGCGTACTGATGATCTACAGACTGACCTACAGCATACTAATAATCTACACACTGACCTACAGCAAAATAATGATCTACACACTGACCAACATCATACTAATAATCTACAGACTGACCTACAGCAGACTGATGATCTACAGACTGACTAACACCATACTAATAATCTACAGACTGACCTAAAGCATACTAATGATCTACAGACTGACCTACAGCGTACTAATAATCTACAGACTGACCTACAGCATACTAATAATCTACAGACTTACCTACAGCATACTAATGATCTACACACTGACCAACATCATACTAATAATCTACAGACTGACCTACAGCAGACTGATGATCTACAGACTGACTGACACCATACTAATAATCTACAGACTGACCTAAAGCATACTAATGATCTACAGACTGACCTACAGCGTACTGATGATCTGCAGACTGACCTACAGCATACTAATAATCTACAGACTTACCTACAGCATACTAATGATCTACACACTGACCAACATCATACTAATAATCTACAGACTGACCTACAGCAGACTGATGATCTACAGACTGACTGACACCATACTAATAATCTACAGACTGACCTAAAGCATACTAATGATCTACAGACTGACCTACAGCGTACTGATGATCTGCAGACTGACCTACAGCATACTAATAATCTACACACTGACCTACAGCAAAATAATGATCTACACACTGACCAACATCACACTAATAATCTACAGACTGACCTACAGCAGACTGATGATCTACAGACTGACTAACACCATACTAATAATCTACAGACTGACCTACAGCAGACTGATGATCTACAGACTGACTAACATCATACTAATAATCTACAGACTGACCTACAGCAGACTGATGATCTGCAGACTGACTAACACCATACTAATAATCTACACACTGACCTACAGCAGACTGATGATCTACAGACTGACTAACACCATACTAATAATCTACAGACTGACCTACAGCAGACTGATGATCTACAGACTGACTAACACCATACTAATAATCTACACACTGACCTACAGCAGACTGATGATCTACAGACTGACCTACAGCGTACTAATAATCTACAGACTGACCTACAGCATACTAATAATCTACAGTCTTACCTACAGCAAAATAATGATCTACAGACTGACCAACATTATACTAATAATCTACAGACTGACCTACAGCATACTAGTAATCTACAGACTGACTAACAACATACTAATAATCTACAGACTGACCTACAGCATACTAATGATCTACAGACTGACCTACACCATACTAATAATCTACAGACTGACCTACAGCATACTAATAATCTACAGACTTACCTACAGCAAAATAATGATCTACAGACTGACCAACATCATACTAATAATCTACAGACTGACCTACAGCAGACTGATGATCTACAGACTGACTAACACCATACTAATAATCGACACACTGACCTACAGCATACTTATGATCTACAGACTTACCTACATCAGACTGATAAACTTCAGACTGATCAACAGCAGACTGATGATCTACAGACTAACCTACAGCAGACTGATGATCTACAGAGAGACCTACAGTAGACTGATGATCTACAGACTGACCTACATCAGAGTGATGTTCTGTAGACTGACCTACAGCAGACTGATCTACACACTGCCCTACAGCAGACTGGTTATCTACAGACTACAGCAGAATGATGATCTACAGCAGACTGATGATCTGCAGATTGATCTACATCAGACTGATGATCAACAGACTGACCTACAGCAGAATGATGATCTGCAGATTAACCTGCATCAGAATGATAAGCTGCAGACTGACACACAGCAGACTCATGATCTACAGACTGATCTACAGCATACTGATCATCTGCAGACTGATCTACAGACTGACCTACAGCAGACTGATGATATACACACTGACCTACAGCAGACTGGTTATCTACAGACTACAGCAGAATGATGATCTACAGCAGACCGATGATCTGCAGATTGATCTACATCAGACTGATGATCAACAGACTGACCTACAGCAGAATGATGATCTGCCGATTAACCTGCATCAGAATGATAATCTGCAGACTGACACACATCAGACTCATGATCTACAGACTGATCTACAGCATACTGATCATCTGCAGACTGATCTACAGACTGACCTACAGCAGAATGATGATCTACATCAGACTGATGACCTGCAGATTAAGCCGCATTAGAATGATATTCTGCAGACTGACACACAGCAGACTCTTGTTCTGCTGACTCACCTACAGTAGACTGATTTGGAGTAGATTGATGTACAGTAGTCTGATCTAAAGAAAACTGATGTACAGTACACTGATCTAGAGTCGACTGATGTACAGCAGACTAATGTACAGTAGACTGATCTAGTGTAGACTGATATACAGCAGACTAATGTACAGCAGACTGATCTAGTGTAGACTGATGTACAGTAGACTGATCTAGTGAAGACTGATGTACAGTAGACTGATCTAGTGTAGACTGATGTACAGCAGACTAATGTACAGCTGACTGATTTAGTGTATACTGACCTACAGAAGACTGATGATCTGCAGACTGACCTACAGCAGACTGATGTACCATAGACTGATCTAGAGTACACTGATGTACAGCAAACTGATTTAGAGTAAAATGATGTACAGTAGACTGATGTAGAGTTGACTGATGTAGAGTAGACTGATCTAGAGTAGACTGATGTACATTAGACTGACCTACAGCAGACTGATGATCTACAGACTGACCAACACCATACTAATAATCTACAGACTGACCTACAGCATACTAATAATCTACAGACTGACCTACAGCATACTAATGATCTACAGACTGACCTACAGCGTACTGATGATCTACACATTGACCTAAAGCATACTAATAATCTACACACTAACCTACAGCAAAATAATGATCTACAGACTGACCAACACCATACTTATAATGTACACACTGACCTACAGCAGACTGATGAGCTACAGACTGACTAACACCATACTAATAATCTACAGACTGACGTACAGCAGACTGATGATCTACAGACTGACCTAAAGCATACTAATAATCTACATACTGACCTACAGCATACTAATGATCTACAGACTGACCAACACCATACTAATAATCTACAGACTGACCTACAGCAGACTGATGATCTACAGACTGACTAACACCATACTAATAATCTACAGACTGACCTAAAGCATACTAATGATCTACAGACTGACCAACACCATACTAATAATATACAGACTTACCTACAGCATACTAATAATCTACAGACTGACCTAAAGCATACTAATAATCTACAGACTGACCTAAAGCATTCTAATAATCTACAGACTGATCTACAGCAGACTGATGATCTACAGACTGACTAACACCATACTAATAATCTACAGACTGACCTACAGCAGACTGATGATCTACAGACTGACCTAAAGCATACTAATAATCTACACACTGACCTACAGCATACTAATGATCTATAGACTGACCTACAGCATACTAATGATCTACAGACTGACCTACAGCATACTAATGATCTACAGACTGACCTACAGCAGACTGATGATCTACAGACTGACCTACAGCATACTAATGATCTACAGACTGACCTACAGCATACTGATGATCTACAGACTGACCAACACCATACTAATAATCTACAGACTGACCTAAAGCATACTTATGATCTACAGACTTACCTACAGCAGACTGATAAACTTCAGACTGATCAACAGCAGACTGATGATCTACAGACTAACCTACAGCAGACTGATGATCTACAGAGAGACCTACAGTAGACCGATGATCTACAGACTGACCTAAAGCATACTAATGATCTACAGACTGACCTAAAGCATACTAATGATCTACAGACTGACCAACACCATACTAATAATCTACAGACTTACCTACAGCATACTAATAATCTACAGACTGACCTAAAGCATACTAATAATCTACAGACTGACCTAAAGTATACTAATAATCTACACACTGATCTACAGCAGACTGATGATCTACAGACTGACTAACACCATACTAATAATCTACAGACTGACCTACAGCAGACTGATGATCTACAGACTGACCTAAAGCATACTAATAATCTGCACACTGACCTACAGCATACTAATGATCTACAGACTGACCTACAGCATACTAATGATCTACAGACTGACCTACAGCATACTAATGATCTACAGACTGACCTACAGCATACTAATATTCTACACACTGACCTACAGCAGACTGATGATCTACAGACTGACTAACACCATACTAATAATCTACAGACTGACCTACAGCAGACTGATGATCTACAGACTGACCTACAGCATACTAATGATCTACAGACTGACCTACAGCATACTGATGATCTACAGACTGACCAACACCATACTAATAATCTATAGACTGACCTACAGCATACTTATGATCTACAGACTTACCTACAGCAGACTGATAAACTTCAGACTGATCAACAGCAGACTGATGATCTACAGAGAGACCTACAGTAGACTGATGATCTACAGACTGACCTACAGCAGAGTGATGTTCTGTAGACTGACCTGCAGCAGACTGATCTACACACTGCCCTACAGCAGACTGATGATCTACACACTGACCTACAACAGACTGATGATCTACAGACTACAGCAGAATGATGATCTACAGCAGACTGATGATCTGCAGATTGATCTACATCAGACTGATGATCAACAGACTGACCTCCAGCAGAATGATGATCTGCAGATTAACCTGCATCAGAATGATAATCTGCAGACTGACACACATCAGACTCATGATCTACAGACTGATCTACAGCATACTGATCATCTGCAGACTGATCTACAGACTGACCTACAGCAGAATGATGATCTACATCAGACTGATGACCTGCAGATTAAGCCGCATTAGAATGATATTCTGCAGACTGACAGTAGGCTGTACAGTACAGTAGGCTGATCTAAAGAAAACTGATGTACAGTACACTGATCTAGAGTCGACTGATGTACAGCAGACTAATGTACAGTAGACTGATCTAGTGTAGACTGATATACAGCAGAGTAATGTACAGCAGACTGATCTAGTGTAGACTGATGTACAGTAGACTGATCTAGTGAAGACTGATGTACAGTAGACTGATCTAGTGTAGACTGATGTACAGCAGACTAATGTACAGCTGACTGATCTAGTGTATACTGACCTACAGAAGACTGATGTTCTGCAGACTGACCTACAGCAGATTGATGTACCATAGACTGATCTAGAGTACACTGATGTACAGCAAACTGATTTAGAGTAAAATGATGTACAGTAGACTGATCTAGAGTAGACTGATCTAGAGTAGACTGATGTACATTAGACTGATCTACAGCCGACTGGTGTACAGTAAACTGATCTAGAGTAGACTGATGTACAGAAGACTAATCTAGAATAGACTGATATACTGTAGACTAATCTAGAGTAGACTGATGTACAGTAGACTGATCTAGAGTAAACTGACGTACAGTAGATTGATCTAGTGTAGACTGATGTACAGCAGACTAATCTAGAGTAGACTTATGTACAGTAGACTAACCTAGAGTAGACTTATGTACAGTAGACTAATCTAAAGTAGACTGATCTTGTGTAGACTGACGTACAGTAGATTGATCTAGAGTAGATTGATGTACAGTAGACTAATCTAGAGTAGACTGATGTACAGTAGACTAATCTAGAGTAGACTGATCTTGTGTAGACTGATGTACAGTAGACCAGTGTTTTTCAACCACTGTGCTGTGGCACACCAGTGTGCCGTGAGATATTCTAAGGTGTGCCGTGGAAAATTATCTAATTTCCTTAATTGGTGATTACTTGCCACATTGTCAAGTGACAGTGTTTAAAAAGTAATGTATTTTCTTCCGTGTCAGTAGGGGCAGCAGATAGCTAATTGTCTTAATACTCTAAGACAGGAGATGTGACGCAGCTGTAGTGATGAGCAAGACAGGTGGACAGTGATGGAGAAGTTTTTGAAAAGGAATAATCCAAACTCTGAACAGGGCCCGGGACAAAACCCAGACCCAGATGAAGGCTCTAGTACGGGTGGAAGTCAAAAGAAGGCAAAGACAGTGAACTCGAGGCAGTACAGCGAAAGCTATCTTTCATTTGGATTTACTTTCACCGGGGATGCGGCGACACCAACTCCATTGTGCTTGGTGTGTGGCGAAAAGCTAGCTAACAGTGCCATGGTCCCAAGTAAGCTTATACACCATCTCCAAACGAAACATCCGACGCTTCTAAACAAGCACACGGACTATTGAAAATTGCTTGAAAACACAGAGAAGCAGGCAACTTTTATGAGAAAAACCACAAAGGTGAGTGAGCGAGCCCTCAAAGCTAGCTACCACGTTGCTGAAATTGTTGCTAAATCAAAAAAAGCACACTCTGTGGCAGAGTCATTAATACTACCTGCCTGCAAAGCCATTGTTAAAGAGATGCTCGGCTCTGATGCGGTAAAAGAAATAGCGAAAGTCCCTCTCTCGGATAACTCTATTGCCAGAAGAATTGATGACATGTCTGCAGACATCGAAAAAGCTGTTTTGGAAAAGATACGCATCGGTGGGAAATTTGCTTTGCAACTTGATGAGTCCACAGATATTAGTGGACATGCTCAACTCCTGGCCAATGTGCGTTTTGTAGATGGAGATGCCATTAGAGAAAACTTTCTATTTTGCAAGACACTGCCACAAAAAACTACAGGAGAGGAAATTCTTCGGGTCGCATCGGAATATCTTGACCAAGGAGGACTTAAATGGGAAAACTGCACAAGCGTTTGCACTGATGGTGCAGCAGCGATGGTCGGGTGCACGAAAGGCTTCGTTAGCAGGGTGAAGGAAAAAACCCAGATGTTGTTGTTGCACACTGTTTTTTGCACCAGGAGGCTCTCGTTTCCAAGACTTTTTTGGGAAAAATGACCATCAACACATTATACTGATGAAATTGGAACTCACCAGGACTGTTCCAGGAAAGGAAGAGTAAGAGTTTTTTCCCCCGAAAAAGCTTTCTGTAGCTTTATCTTATTTTATTGTATTTTTATTTTATTTTCAGCAGAAGATAAAAGCTGTATCTGTATCTTATTTTATTGTATTTATATTTTATTATCAGCAGAAGATAAAAGCTGTATCTGTATCTTATTTTATTGTATTTTTATTTCATTATCAGCAGAAGATAAAATCTGTATCTGTATCTTATTTTATTGTATTTTTATTTCATTATCAGCAGAAGATAAAATCTGTATCTGTATCTTATTTTATTGTATTTATATTTTATTATCAGCAGAAGATAAAAGCTGTATCTGTATCTTATTTTATTGTATTTTTATTTCATTATCAGCAGAAGATAAAAGCTGTATCTGTATCTTATTTTATTGTATTTTTATTTTATTTTCAGCAGAAGATAAAAGCTGTATCTGTATCTTATTTTATTGTATTTTTATTTCATTATCAGCAGAAGATAAAAGCTGTATCTGTATCTTATTTTATTGTATTTTTATTTCATTATCAGCAGAAGATAAAAGCTGTATCTGTATCTTATTTTATTGTATTTATATTTTATTTTCAGCAGAAGATAAAAGCTGTATCTGTATCTTATTTTATTGTATTTTTATTTCATTATCAGCAGAAGATAAAAGCTGTATCTGTATCTTATTTTATTGTATTTTTATTTCATTATCAGCAGAAGATAAAAGCTGTATCTGTATCTTATTTTATTGTATTTTTATTTCATTATCAGCAGAAGATAAAATCTGTATCTGTATCTTATTTCATTGTATTTTTATTTTATTATCAGCAGAAGATAAAAGCTGTATCTGTATCTTATTTTATTGTATTTTTATTTTATTTTCAACAGAAGATAAAAGCTGTATCTGTATCTTATTGTATTTTTATTTTATTTTCAGCAGAAGATAAAAGCTGTATCTGTATCTTATTTTATTGTATTTTTATTTCATTATCAGCAGAAGATAAAAGCTGTATCTGTATCTTATTTTATTGTATTTTTATTTTATTTTCAGCAGAAGATAAAAGCTGTATCTGTATCTTATTTTATTGTATTTTTATTTCATTATCAGCAGAAGATAAAAGCTGTATCTGTATCTTATTTTATTGTATTTTTATTTCATTATCAGCAGAAGATAAAAGCTGTATCTGGTGCTTTAGTGCAGATGTGGACAGGAAGTGGTGGGGCTGGGCAGTATCATCACACTATCTTATTCATACACTGAAGTGGGTGTAAACAGATCTCAGTAGAAACTGCAGCTGATTTCCCAGAAACACGTCTAGTTGTAACACCATCAGTACTTTCAGCACAACAGGTCATTAATTAGCATAGCACAGTTTTTCACTTGGTGAATTTCTTAAATCTGAATAATTTATTAATTTATTCTTTCTATTATGTGAATTTAGTGTAGCTGTCTGTTTACATTTTTGGACATTGGCTGGCAAAAGTATTCATACCCCTTGAACTTATTCACATTTTAATATATTTTATTGAGATCTTAAGTGATAAATTAACACAAAGTAGAACATAATAATGAATTAGAACGAAAATGATTCATGTTTTTTTAAGGTTATCAAGGTTTTGGGTTCCTTGAATAATTATGGTGGAGTCATTAACACTGATCTTAACTGAGGCTTTAGTGAGATCCTGCAGTTCTTTAAATGTTGTTCTGGGTTCTTTTTTATGGATCTCCTGGATGAGTTCTTCATGCTCTTTTGGAGTAATTTTGTCAGTCGGTCACCAGTGTTCCATGTTTTCTCCATTAATGAATAAAAGTGAATCACTGTGGTCCTAGCAGGAAGACTCTAGAGACAAAAGTGCGGTTGAAAAGTTTTAATCTCAATAAACACGTGTAGTGGATTAAACTGAGGTTTTCTTCATCACTTGGACACACACACACTACCCCCCACTGTATGGTCTGAAGGAATTTATGAACTTACACACACATCACAAACCCCATCCAGAACACCCTAAAAGCCTTGGAGTAATCTTTTTCCAAACAGCCCTAAATTTCGAATGACATTACCGGACATGTGTATCTCTCCAGTCTTTCCCAAGAGACTAATTTGGAGTAGGAGTGTGCGATATTGGAAAAAAACTAGATACCGATATCTTCTGTAATTTTGAAGATAACGATCTGAAACGATATTTTACATTGTTTATAAATGTGTTTGTAAAAGCCTTAGATTGTACTAGCTTGAACTAAAATTATATTAAAATAATTATTTACACATTTTATTATTGTAAACAATTTAAGGCAATTTATTTACTTGACACAAATAACAAAAAACTAACATATAGAAACTGACCCAACCCCCCACCCTGTTGGAAGAACTACAGAGCGCAAACCCACCCACCTTACTCCCCCCCCCCCCCCCCCCCATAGAAAAACTGAAGACCAGCGCGCACGGCAACCACCACCAAATCACACTCCCACCAAACTTCAAAACTTGAGAGCCCTGGTGTATTGTCCGCTCTTTGGAATCCAAACCACCTCCACGCGAGTGAAGATTATCCTCGTCTGGGAAATTAAATCCAGGGTAGTAGACTGAGAGGCTGGCGGTGTCTGAACTTCTTCTTCTCATACAGCGCATTCGCTCATTTTCAGCGTTGTTTTAGCCAGCTAAACTAGCGCTAGCTTTAGCCTATGCTAGTACAATGTATGGGCACACAGTCAAGTCTGAATCAACAAGGTTTAACTAGCATTTGATAAGCCGAAGCAGGGTGAGGCATGTGGGGTGTTTTATGCCTCTTTGTTAACCGACCCTTTCCTCCCGCCAAGGTTTGGAATTGGAACTCATTTAATCTTCTTCAAGTATATTTATACTAGCTATCCTAGTTAAAATATCTAAAGCTATTTTACGATCTACAAAGCCAAGCATTATGCCTACCAAGTTTAGCTAAGTACAGATTAATACAGAGACCGACAGATCCAACACAAAAGCCTGCGGCAGGGCCGCCGCTCTGCATACGCAGACAACGCAGCCAGCGTTAGGCCTCAACCATTTTGCAGTTGCAGGGAGCCAAATTGACTGAGAATGAAATGTGTTGAAATTATGACATTATTAAATTTAAAACCCAATGTGAATTATTTATGATACGCTCATCTTTTTTGTCTTTAAACATTGCATGGGGCACCTACTCCACTACTTAAAAGCGGCACGTTATTATTTTTGTGCATAATATAATGCCCCCACCCCTATTGCCTGAAATGGCACGGCTCGGTTTGCTCTGTTGGTTGTTGCCAGATGTGACATTTTCCAGTCAAATAAATAATCAAAAAATGCATGGAGGCGCTAAATCTTGCGCATGTTTAACCATTTTTAAAGTGTATGTGGCCATTCTATACAAAAACTCGTCCAGTGCAATATTTGTGTAAGTTAAAAACTTAAAATAAAATAAACAAATAGTATGAAAAATCGTAACTTATCTGGCAACCTTAGTCCTAACTAAAGTAGCAACGCTACTTGAGTTTGGCAGGAGACAAGTTCACCGCGCGAAGTTGCTACTAAATGGTAATTCAACTATGAAGCGACGGTTTGAGTCTGGAGCTGAGAAGAAGAAAAAGAAGCAGAAAGATGAGGCCCATGCATCCCTTTCTGGTGAGTAACTTCGATGATAAAGGTTTAAATAGTTTTGATTACTTCATGTTCAGTGGTGTTGCCTGAGCTAGTTACGTTGGCTTTGCTGATTTGGTAGCTTTAAACGCTTAACTAGAAACTAATCTGGGTATTGCAAGGCACGTGGCACGTTTGCAAATAGTAGTAGTGTAGTTTGAAGATTTTTAGTGACTTTAATAAAAAATTAATAAACAGAGTAGCCTACCTATTGACTAATGCCGTCAGTGCACTATCCAAATGGTCTGTATGACAGCAGGATCAGACAGCTCTATAGATTTTGACAGGCTGATATAAATACACCACAAATATAAACATGCATCGTTTCATTTATTATTTATACATTATAAATAGTACTCTTGTGCTGTTCTTCACTGTTATTGGCCTTACTTATAACGTTGTAAATATTCACAGTTACATGTGTAATTTTAATAAATAGTAAAATTTTGCGTAAACCTTTTGTGTTTGTGTGTGTGTGTGTTTTTTTTGTTTTTTGTTTTTTTTTTGGGGGGGGGGGCCTCCCTGACCAGTTATGCTTAGGGCCTCCAAAACCTTAGCAGCGGCCCTGGCCTGCGGTCTGGATGCCAGCTGAGAGTGAAGGGATTTTCCCGTGGGTTCTAATGGGGCACCATACTGACACAGGAAGTAAAACCATCCTGCAGACAGGCTCACGTGATCCTTTCTCTGGGTGAAGAACCATGCTACAGACGGACGTCAACAATGCAGGCCCATTTTAACGTCTCAGAGTAAGGCAGAGCTGGGTTTATTCTTTCAGCAAATGGTTGGTCATGGTCTGTCTGTGAGTCCTTCATAGATCTCCTAGTATAGACAACTCCTTTTGAGTTGCTTGGTTGGAAATAAGAATTTCTATATTTAGAAATCCTGACTTAATAGTTATATTAATCTGACAAGTTCTATACCAGTATTATAATGTGTTTTTCTTTTAATTCTCATTTATCATTATACACTATGATTTGATATCAAATGGCTACATTTAGGACATTTTAATTAATAATCTATTCATATCTGTGTGATTTAATAAGATATTTTTATATTACAAAACCTTTACCTGGTTCACGTATTCTGAAAGGAAACACAGTTATAAGCAGAAAGCGGACTACGAGTCCAAAGGGTTTGAGAGCGTGCACGGCCCGCTGTCGCACCTGAAAGCGAACTACGAGTCCAAAGGGTATAAGCGTGGACAAGGCCTGCTGGTGCAGCAATACCTGGACTACGAGTCCAAAGGGTATGAGAGAGAGTATGGCCCGCTGGTGCAGCAAAACACGGACTACGAGTCCAAAGGGCATGAGCGCGGACAAGGCCTGCCAGATGCTGCAAAACGTTGACTACGAGTCCAAAGGGTATGAGAGAGGGCACGGCCCACTGGTGCAGCAAAACACGGACTACGAGTCCAAAGGGTATGAGAGAGGGCACGGCCCACTGGTGCAGCAAAACACAGACTACGAGTCCAAAGGGTATGAGAGAGGGCACGGCCCACTGGTGCAGCAAAACACGGACTACGAGTCCAAAGGGTATGAGAGAGGGCACGGCCCACTGGTGCAGCAAAACACGGACTACGAGTCCAAAGGGTATGAGAGAGGGCACGGCCCACTGGTGCAGCAAAACACGGACTACGAGTCCAAAGGGTATGAGAGAGGGCACGGCCCACTGGTGCAGCAAAACACGGACTACGAGTCCAAAGGGTATGAGAGAGGGCACGGCCCACTGGTGCAGCAAAACACAGACTACGAGTCCAAAGGGTATGAGAGAGGGCACGGCCCACTGGTGCAGCAAAACGCGGACTACGAGTCCAAAGGGTATGAGAGAGGGCACGGCCCACTGGTGCAGCAAAACACGGACTACGAGTCCAAAGGGTATGAGAGAGGGCACGGCCCACTGGTGCAGCAAAACACGGACTACGAGTCCAAAGGGTATGAGAGAGGGCACGGCCCACTGGTGCAGCAAAACGCGGACTACGAGTCCAAAGGGTATGAGAGAGGGCACGGCCCACTGGTGCAGCAAAACGCGGACTACGAGTCCAAAGGGTATGAGAGAGGGCACGGCCCACTGGTGCAGCAAAACACGGACTACGAGTCCAAAGGGTATGAGAGAGGGCACGGCCCACTGGTGCAGCAAAACACAGACTACGAGTCCAAAGGGTATGAGAGAGGGCACGGCCCACTGGTGCAGCAAAACACAGACTACGAGTCCAAAGGGTATGAGAGAGGGCACGGCCCACTGGTGCAGCAAAACGCGGACTACGAGTCCAAAGGGTATGAGAGAGGGCACGGCCCACTGGTGCAGCAAAACACGGACTACGAGTCCAAAGGGTATGAGAGAGGGCACGGCCCACTGGTGCAGCAAAACACAGACTACGAGTCCAAAGGGTATGAGAGAGGGCACGGCCCACTGGTGCAGCAAAACGCGGACTACGAGTCCAAAGGGTATGAGAGAGGGCACGGCCCACTGGTGCAGCAAAACACGGACTACGAGTCCAAAGGGTATGAGAGAGGGCACGGCCCACTGGTGCAGCAAAACACAGACTACGAGTCCAAAGGGTATGAGAGAGGGCACGGCCCACTGGTGCAGCAAAACGCGGACTACGAGTCCAAAGGGTATGAGAGAGGGCACGGCCCGCTGGTGCAGCAAAACACGGACTACGAGTCCAAAAGGAATACGAGCATGGACAAGACCTGGTGGTGCAGCAAAATGCGGACTATGAGTCCACAGGGTTTGAGAACGGGCACGGCCAGCTGTTGTAGCAAAACGAGGACTACAAGTCCAAAGGGTATGAGAGAGGGTACGGCCTGCTGTCGCAGCAGAATGCGGACAACGAGTCCAAAGGTCATGAGCGCGGACAAGGCCTGCTGGTGCAGCAAAACGTGGACTATGAGTCCAAAGTGTTTGAGAGCGGGCATGGCCCGCTGTCGCAGCAGAAAGCAGACTACGAGTCCAAAGGGTTTGAAAGCGTGCATGGCCCACTGTCGCACCTGAAAGCGAACTACAAGTCCAAAGGGTATGAGCGCGGACAAGGCCTGCTGGTGCAGCAAAACGTTGACTACGTGTCCAAAGGGTATGAGCGCGGACAAGGCCTGCTGGTACAGCAAAACGTTGACTACGAGTCCAAAGGGTATGAGCGCGGACAAGGCTTGCTGGTGCAGCAAAACGCGGACTACGAATCCAAAGGGATATGAGCGCGGACAAGGCCTGCTGGTGCAGCAAAACGTGGACTACGAGTCCAAAATGTTTGAGATTGGGCATGGCCCGCTGTCGCAGCAGAAAGCGGACTACGAGTCCAAAGGGTTTGAGAGCGTGCACGGCCCGCTGTCGCACCTGAAAGCGAACTACGAGTCCAAAGGGTATGAGCGTGGACAAGGCCTGCTGGTGCAGCAAAACCCGGACTACGAGTCCAAAGGGTATGAGCGCGGACAAGGCCTGCTGGTGCAGCAAAACGCGGACTACGAGTCCAAAGGGATATGAGCGCGGACAAGGCCTGCTGGTGCAGCAAAACGTTGACTACGAGTCCAAAGTGTATGAGCGCGGACAAGGCCTTGCTGGTGCAGCAAAACGCGGACTACGAGTCCAAAGGGATATGAGCGCGGACAAGGCCTGCTGGTGCAACAAAACGTGGACTATGAGTCCAAAGGGTTTGAGAGCGTGCACGGCCCGCTGTCGCACCTGAAAGCGAACTACGAGTCCAAAGGGTATGAGCGTGGACAAGGCCTGCTGGTGCAGCAAAACCCGGACTACAAGTCCAAAGGGTATAAGCGCGAACAAGGCCTGCTGATGCGGCCAAACGCGGACTACAAGTCCAAAGGGTATGAGAGAGGGCACGGCCCGCTGGTGCAGCAAAACACAGACTACGAGTCCAAAGGGTGTGAGAGAGGGCACAGCCCACTGGTGCAGCAAAACACGGACTACGAGTGCAAAGGGTATGAGAGAGGGCACAGCCCGCTGGTGCAGCAAAACACGGACTACGAGTCCAAAAGGAATACAAGCACGGACAAGGCCTGGTGGTGCAGCAAAACGCGGACTACGAGTCCAAAAGGTTTGAGAACGGGCACGGCCCGCTGGTGTAGCAAAACGAGGACTACGAGTCCAAAGGTCATGAGCGCGGACAAGGCTTGCTGGTGCAGCAAAACGTTGACTACGAATCCAAAGGGTATGAGCGTGGACAAGGCCTGCTGGTGCAGCAAAACTTTGACTACGAATCCAAAGGGATATGAGCGCGGACAAGGCCTGCTGGTGCAGCAAAACGTTGACTACGAGTCCAAAGGGTATGAGCGCGGACAAGGCCTGCTGGTGCAGCAAAACGCAGACTACGAGTCCAAAGGGATATGAGCGCGGACAAGGCCTGCTGGTGCAGCAAAACGCGGACTACGAGTCCAAAGGGATATGAGCGCGGACAAGGCCTGCTGGTGCAGCAAAACGTGGACTACGAGTCCAAAGTGTTTGAGAGCGGGCATGGCCCGCTGTCGCAGCAGAAAGCGGACTACGAGTCCAAAGGGTTTGAGAGCGTGCACAGCCCGCTGTCGCACCTGAAAGCGAACTACGCGTCCAAAGGGTATGAGCGTGGACAAGGCCTGCTGGTGCAGCAAAACCCGGACTACGAGTCCAAAGGGTATAAGCGCGAACAAGGCCTGCTGATGCGGCCAAACGTGGACTACAAGTCCAAAGGGTATGAGAGAGGGCACAACCCACTGGTGCAGCAAAACACGGACTACGAGTCCAAAGGGTATGAGAGAGGGCACGGCCCGCTGGTGCAGCAAAACACGGACTACGAGTCCAAAAGGAATACGAGCGTGGACAAGACCTGGTGATGCAGCAAAACACGGACTACGAGTCCAAAAGGAATACGAGCGTGGACAAGACCTGGTGGTGCAGCAAAACGCGGACTATGAGTCCACAGGGTTTGAGAACGTCCATGGCCCGCTGGTGCAGCAAAACGAGGACTACGAGTCCAAAGGGTATGAGAGAGGGTACGGCCTGCTCCAGCACGCTCCAGTCAGTGGTGTCATAGCAGTCCCTGAGGGCTTCTTCTGCTTCAGGAGACCAGACTCTGAATGAGCGTGTGGTAGTGGGCTGCCTCAGTATCAGTGGTTTGTACTGAGGCTGCAGGAACACCAGATTGTGATCTGATTTCCCCAGCGGTGGTAGTGGAATAGCCCTGTATGCATCCCTCAGCATACAGCAGGTCTATGGTCCTGTTTTCCTGGTGGGACAGTCAACCAGGGATGATGTGAATGACGTCACACTCCGCCTGCACGTCTGCCAGAGGGGGGATGTAAACACAGACGAGGATTGCGTGAGAAAGCTCCCGCGGCATGTAATAAGGTCGGAGACAATTAACAAATGAGTTTTCCCCCTGTTACAGGGGGACGTAGGGCCCTCGCATAACAGCGCAAATCGTACCGGGCCAAACCGAGAAATGTGTGATTTCTCACAAAATG
The DNA here is from genome assembly GCF_023375975.1 of Astyanax mexicanus. Taxonomy (NCBI): domain Eukaryota; kingdom Metazoa; phylum Chordata; class Actinopteri; order Characiformes; family Acestrorhamphidae; genus Astyanax; species Astyanax mexicanus. Next base: position 979,751 of record NW_026040049.1, on the reverse strand, counting down.
TGCAGTTATATTGTAGCTGTCAATTTTTAAAGAGTTTTTGAGCATTCCCATAATGTCAAATATGCATTGAAACCTAGGTGGCGCTATAGAGCCAATGAAATACGTATATAAGAAATTTCAATTTTAGATCAAAGGACTCCGTAAATCAAGCAGGCCTGTAAAGTTTCATGAGTTTTCATCCATTTTAACTATTTGGTCTAGTGTTGCGTCTCCATTAAATCAATTGCCCGCCAATACGTCATTGTTTCAGCTATCAACTATTCCTTCACAATGTAACACCAAGTATGTCTGGAGATTGTCCAAACCCAATTTTGAGATAATCTGTCAAAGGCTCTAGGAGGAGTTTGAATGAGTATGTGAAAAATGTGCAAAGATTTCACAAATTCCAATATGGCTGACTTCCTTTTGGGCGGAGCTAATGCATACCAATTGGTAATATGTGCGGGATCATATTATCTATGTTTTTTTACCAAATATCGAGAATATCTGAGAATTTTTGAGAAGGCCACAGCTAATTATTTAGCCCAAAAATATGGAGGGCGCTGTAGAGTCCTTTAGCTTCCTGTCAAAATGGCCAACTTCCTGTTGGGCGGCGCCAAATAAAACCGTGATCCTTGTTCTTTATGAGGAGGTCAATGAGTGTACCAAAGTTGGTGCACATTGGACGAACTTCATCCCGGCCACTGCCGACGTTTGGGGGCGCTATAGAGCTCCTGAACCATGCCAAAGTCCAGCCTCTATGGAACTTTAAAATATTCACCGAGTTTGAGGCCTGTGCCAAAATGCGTGAGTTTTCGAGTAACGGAAATGCCTCAAAAATGGGCAAAAGTGTCAAGAAGCATAATAATAATAAAAGGACCAAAAACAATAGGGCTTTTCACCTTCGGTGCAGGCTTCGGTGCTCGGGCCCTAATAATAAATGGACCAAAAACAATAGGGCCTAATTATGTACCTTGGACAGAACCTTTTTTATAATAACCTTACTAAGCTGTACTTCACAGCCTCAAGACCTGAATTATTACTTAGATGCTGGTCACATCTTGCTCAAAAAGGTAGTGGGTTGTAGAAAAATTTAGGGCACACTGCAGTAGCACATCCAGCGCAAGTGTTCTTATGTGTTTTTAAGTGACAGGTGTAAAAATGTTGTTAAAATGTCAAAAGAAAAAGGAAACAAAAATAAACAAAATTAAATCTATTTATAAAAAAAGAAGCACAATGAATTAACATTTTCCTTAACTTTCCTTAACTTCTTAACATATGCTCATAACTCAACCAAACCTGTGACAAACTGGGAAATAGTGTGTTAAATAGCCAAAACCAAAGTATTTCCTCTGCAGGGGAAAACACTTATAAACTAACTCACAGTCAATCAAATAAACACAGAATAGAAAAACAAAATACTCGAAATAGTCATTGTAAACATCATAGGCCAAAACCCCATAAAATAAACATAGACAAAACAAAAGAATAATTAAAACTTAAAATAAACTCCCCAAAGAACTCCCCTCTAAATGGTACGGCCCGAAATGTGCAAAATTCTTCAGTCTAACTCAGAGCAGCAGAATGCCTGAGCCTGCCAAGTCAGACTGAGCTCGCTGCTCCAAATCAGTGAGACTAGAAGCCTGGTTATAACCTCAAAACCTCGCGGTTCTGTGGTTATTACACATACATATATATATATATTTTTTTTTTTCTTTCTTTTATACACAATCTGCTCTATCAGCTGCTAACCTGTTTTGAGCAAAAAAGAAGGTCAGACCTGAATAATGGATCCTACAGGAGACCGACCAGCCCAAGTGGGGAAATTCCGGGTCCATCTGAAATACACTGGACAAGAACACCCTCCACACAGAAGCGTAGTAGGAGCACAATTGACGGAGAAGATTCAAGCAACAGATGTCCATTATTTATTTCCACTACAAAACAAAAAGGAATTCGAATTAGCCTTCACAGAGGAGAACGTTCTGAAAAATTTCATCCAACATTTTCAAGACCAGAGTGAAGATAATTTCTGGAAAGACTGGGAAATGAATGATGTGGTTACTATTGTGGTGAAATTCTGGAATTTAAAAGTGGCAGATGAAGATGTTCACTATTACCTTTCCAGGTACTGTGAAATTTTACAGTTTGAAAAACTTCTTGAGTCTGGCTTGTGGTATGGTGTCAGACGGTACAAGATCAAGTTGAGAAAGGACACAAATGGCGAAATTCAACAGATCCCAAACACCATCTCTATGGGTCCATATACAGGAACAATCACACATCCCGGTAAAGTACATAAATGCTTCATCTGCGATTCACCTGATCACCATGTCAAAGCTTGCAAAAAAGTCAAGTGCTGGAAGTGCGGCCAGATAGGCCACAAAGGAAAACAGTGTAAAAATAAAGAGCTTTGCAGTTTGTGTGGAGAACAAAATCACTCCTATTTCTCATGCCCAAAATCTTACAGAAACCAACTGAAAATAAAGCAACAACAAATTCAGAACCCAACACCCAGCGAGGACATACAACCATCACAAGTGAACGACGAACCCTCAACCAGCAGAGGGCAACAACAACCCTCAACAAACAAAGAAAATAAGACTTCAACATCACCTGATCCAGAAGGAGCAGAGGGCACAGTCGAAACACTTCAACGGGAAAGAGCGGCGGTACCAGTGGCAGGGGCAGCAGTGCCAGTGGCATCAGATGCAACAGCCATACCAGCATCTGCAGCAACCCCACAGCAACAGCAGCAACCCCACAGCAACAGCAGCAACCCCACAGCAACAGAACGCAGAGGATCCGACAACCGTCCAACAAAGACCAAGGTGAATCAGAATGATGAACTTCATCCTTCTTCCTTCATGGAGGAAGGCAGGATCTCTTCAAGAGAAGATCTAGGGAACACACAAGGGGCAGCATCCATCAACGGGAAAAAGATCATTATCTCACCCCAAGAATCAGCAAAGAAGAAACAAAAAAAAAGGGGATGCGTTTCTTTTTAAACCCATTCGAAATGAGTAATCATTTTAAAATTGTGACATTTAATGTAAGGGGTATTCAGTTGATAAACATCAGAAGAGAAAAGTTCAATAAATTAGCAGCTTTAAATCCAGATATCCTAAGAATAAATGATGTAGAGCAAGTTAAAAATGTTGAAATTGGGTACAGCTATTACATCAATTGGTACAGACACAGCTGAGGGGGGATTTCCTTTCATTCCCATGAAGTAGAAATAGTTAACAGAAAGTGACATTATTCCCGGTAGGCTTTTTCAGATGTTTGATCAGGCTTTCAGCTCAGATTAAAACACTGCAGCTCCGCCCACTTTTATTCTGTAACGGCACTTTTATATCATTTTTTATTCATGCTTGTTTGTTAATCATCTTGGTTTTTATCTTTTACATGTTTTTAATTTTACTTCACTATGTTTTAATCGTGTTTGAATCAATCATGCTTTATTCTTATTTTAGCTTTTATTTCCATTTTTTTACTGTTATTCTTTTACATGTTTTTAATTTTACTTCTCTATGTTTTAATCATGTTTGAATTAATCATGCTTTATTCTTATTTTAGTTTTTATTTCCATTTTTCCATTTTAGTGTTATTCTTTTACATGTTTTTAATTTTACTATTTTTTGTTTTAATCGTGTTTGAATCAATCATGCTTTATTCTTATTTTAGCTTTTATTTCCATTTTTCCATTTTAGTGTTATTCTTTTACATGTTTTTAATTTTACTTCTCTTAGTTTTAATCGTGTTTGAATCAATCATGCTTTATTCTTATTTTAGCTTTTATTTCCATTTTTCCATTTTAGTGTGATTCTTTTACATGTTTTATTTGATTTCTCTGTGTATTTTCTAATTTGTAAAGCACTTTGAATGACCGTTGTGTATGAAAGGTGCTGTATAAATAAACTTGCCTTGCCTTGTAGACTGCAAAGTAAAAGGGAATAAGTTTAGATGAATTAATGTGTATACGGCATCTGATATATCTAAAAAAATAAACTATATAAAAATGTCCTGAGTTATTGTGTGGTGGACAAAATAATATATTGGCCAGGGATTTTAATACAGTGACTAACGGTGTGGATAGAGATGCTCCTACACATTTTAAGCTGATTAGAAAAGGTAGAATATTAGAACGTTACATTCTAACAAGTTTGGTTTTACCAGATACAATCAAAAAATAAAAACAAGAATAGATCGAATTAATGTATCAAAGCAGATCAAAGTCAAAACTTATCAAAGAGATGCATTTATCAACTCAGATCATTTAGTAGTGAGTTGTAAAATTACAAGTGTTGAGGCAAAAAGTTCGAACCAGTGGAAATTAAATATAACATGGTTTAAAAATCAACGTTTTATTAATAATATAAAAAAGGGAATTGAAGGAAATTAAAAGTCTAGAATGTATTGTAAAATCACAAAATGAATTATGGAGTATTTTTAAAAAAATAGGCTTTAAAAAGTAATGATATGTGAGAGTAAATTTTTGATTCAAGAAAGGAATCAAATTTATGAAGAAATAACATTAAAATACATACAATTGAAAAGAAAATCAAATAAAACAGTAAACAAAAAAAATATATTTAGAAGATTTAAATAAATTTAGAGTTATTAGAGTATAATTGTGATTTCCAAAATAATTTTAAAAAATTATCTGGATATGAGGATATGAAAGGTGTAACAACAAATATCTCTAACCAGATAAAAAAGTAAAAAAGTAAAAAAAAAAAAAAACGACAAGACATGGAATATATTAAAGGAGTTCGGACAGAAATTAGGCTGATTTACCAATAGACATTGATTTATTTAAATTCTTCTAATTTAATATTAATACCTGTGAAGAGATAAATGCTGAACAAATAGTTGGAGAGATCAGAAAGCACGAGATGGAGTTGGCTATAACACAGTTAAATAAAGATAAAACACCAGTTCCTGATGGTTTTCCAGCTGAATTTTATTTATGCTTCTGTAAGGAGTTATCTGGCTTAATTTCCACTGTTTTTAGGTATGAATTTGAATAATATATTAATATTATATATAAGTTGAATAATATATATGGAATTATTAAACTACTGTATAAGAAATGAGATAAAAAAGAGATTAACAACTGGAGACAAGTGGCATTAATGAACGTTGGATATAAAATCAATAAAAAGCAAAGGTTTTAATGAATCGATTAGAAATGATATTGGATAAAATAATAAATACAGAACAGGCATGCGCGATTAAGGGCAGAAATATGTGGGACAACCTTCGCATCATACGATAATTGGTTAATAAAAATGAATTAAATAATGCAGGTTTCTATTTATTAGCATTAGATCAGAAAAAAAGTCTTCGATTCAATCTCTAGAGAGTATTTATGGGCTAAACGTATATAAAGTATAAAAGTGTATAAAAAGGAACCTGACAGAAACAAATGGACATCTTTAGAGGTGTAGAACAAGGCAGTGCGCTGAGCGCGGCTCTATACGTACTAGCGATTAACCCACTCTTTAAAAGAGAGAGGGAAAAAAAGCTAATACCGCACTTTTATTTTTTTCTTAAAAAGAAAGGTAAAACAGTCATAAATTGAGTCACCACCAGATTTAAGGTTTAACTAAACATTTTCTAACATAAAAATTATATAAAAAAAATCACTCCTTCTTAATGTAATAATTAAATAAATAAACACAAACAAACAAAAAAATCAGGGGGCTGTTCCACAAAGCGAGCTTAAAAAAGCGGCGCTTATTTGAGTAATCCTCGCTTGAGTTAGCCAAACAATTCACTTCCACAAACGCAATTCAGACTCAACCTGTTCCCACTAATTACAGCCAGGCTTTTGTAATCAAGGCTTGTGCGCGAGCTCACGGTATTTACACAGCCTCAGTAACCGAGCCCTGAAAAGCCGAGAAAAATGTTCAAAGAGTTGAAGAAACGCGCTGATTTATTCTCTCCTGCTGAACAGGAGTTACTCATACTTATACTATTTGATTAATATAAAGACATCATTATAAGGAAAGTGAACACTTCTTCTGTTATTAAAATTGATTAGGAAAATTGCAGACCGATTAAGGATGTGTCTGCTGTCAAAACGCACCAGACGCAGCTTTTGGAACTCCTGGAGGAGGTAAAGCAGCTGCGACTCCAGAACGAGGAGAAAAGCCGGTGTTCTGTCCAATTGATCTACCCATCGATACATGCTTCCCAAAGGTACTGCGCATGCGCTGAACTACACAATTTAATTATTTCTCGTGTTTTATTAATAATTAATCTGTTTTGGGGGGGTTTATGTGCATTAAACAACCTGGACGCACTGTCACTGCACAAAAGTGTAAATGGAAACTAAAAATTACAATTATTATCAAAAATAAATACAAAAGCAGTTTGTAATGAGCTCTATTTACTATAACTTTGCCATGATACAATAATTATGCAATCCAAATCTAATAACGTACATCTACTGGAATTTCACTGGGTATATGCCCTAAAATAATTGTGCTTCTTTTGTATTTTTACAGTTAAATATATGTTAGGGCAGCACAGTTAGTAGTAGATAGTAGATAGCACAGTAGTTAGTAGATAATAGTAATAATCTTTATATTCAATCAAAATTACTGAAGATTCATGACATCGTAAAATATTACACAGTACAGATTCTATTCAAGGCGTTTAACAACTTTCTACCAAGTAATATCCAGAAGTTCTTCATGGTTAAAGAGTGTGCTCATAATCTTTGAGGTTTTGCTAAGTTTTCATCATGTAAAGCTGGAACTATCAGGAAAAACATTTTGTGTGTCTGTATGTGGAGTTAAATTGTGGAATAGCCTGGACTCCAAACACAAGAAATGCCAAAGTATTCGTAAATTTAAGTTACATTATAAAAATATGATTTGGGATCAGTACAGAGTGATTGGGATTGGTGTCTGTCTTTTATGATTGTTTCCTTTCCTTATCATTGCATGGTTGTTGTTCTCTCATCACTGTTGGTATGTGCTTTGTACGTTTGTTTTATTGTTGTTGTTTTTTTTCCTTTGTTACCGTAACCAGTATTGTTGCCCTCTTACCATTGTTGGTATGTTGGTAAGCGTCGCTGCTTGTTTATAGTATCAGAACTTTCTTTACTAAAGTCGTTGGGATCTAGGTTAAAGGATTCTAAGTATTTGTAAATATAATTTTCTCTGTTGTTAAATTTATTTAATTTAAGTTGATGGGAAGTGGCTATGTATGTAAGTTATGTTAATTTTGAAGAAAGGGGTGGGTTTAAATACGTTCTTCTTCTTCTTCCCACTCCTTTTTGAGTAGTTGTATTGTATCTCTTCTGCTCAAAATAAAAAAGCAAATTAAAAAAAAAAAAGAAATGATGGATAAATACTAGCTTAAATAGTTTTAAAGCTAATGAGTTACTTCGTTAGCATTGATGCTAATAGATAATAGTGTAATCATCAATCTTTGATTGTTAGCTATATTAGCTTTGCAGCTCCAGTGCTAATTAATGAGCCATTAGTAATGGTTCCATTACTTTTTAGCATTAGTAGCCCTGTGACTGCAGTAATTTATAGGATACAGCTTTCCACAGCTTGTTAGCTTCATTAGCTTTAAAGCTTCAGTGCTAACTGGTAGGATGTTAGCTTTAACAGCATTGCGGCTACAGTGCTAATTGGTGAGCTATAAGCTTCCACTGCTTATTATCTCATAGCCTTGTGCTTCAGTACAGTTTGATGAGCATTTATTACTTGTTAGCAACATTAGCATCATTAGCCTTGAAGCCCTAACACTAATTAAATAGCATCATTAGCATTGTAGCTGTAGTCATTTATAGGGTATAGGGTCTTCCACTGAAGATTAGCTTCATTAGCTTCCAGTCAAAACTAAAGAAACAACAAAACATGACAAGAACAAAGCATTTAGGTGGGGTGATTTTAGGGTGAACTATCGCTTTAATCTGGCTCTTAGCCAACATGAAAAAACCTCACATCTCCATCCAACATATTTATAATAATAAACTACAAAACTACAAAACAGAATCACAGTTTATATTTTATTAGCCCTTAATTTATCAGTCCTGCTGCTTCCAGAGTGCTGCCCCCTGCTGGACAGTGTGTGTGTGTGTGTTATTTGTGTATATAGTGTATAGTGTGTGTGTACAGTGTGTGTGTGTGTATATAGTGTGTGTATAGTGTGTGTGTTACGCTGTAACCAGCCCCTGTTTAATCAGTGTTTTGGGTTTGAGAGTCTTGGCGGGTGCACTGCTGCCCCCTGCTGATTGGGCGGAGTCGCTGTTGCCGGGGAAACCGTGGGCGGAGATGTATTTCCGGTACGCCTCTCGGATGATGCGGAAGGCACGGGAGTCGGAGTACGGGATGTCGGTCACCGGGTCGCGGTACAACGCGGGCTTGTGGGTAACAGGACACACCTCCTGCACGGGGAGGGCGGGGTCAGGGGAGGACACCTGGGGGAAGGCGGTCCTGAAGGCCTCGTCATCGCTGAAGGTGATGAAGGTTCGGGAGCACAGGGACCTCGTCCCCACCGCCCCGGAGGACGAGCTGGACTGGGGCGTGTCCTGATCCAGCCTATAGGGGTAGAGCGACGACATCAGCACATGAATATTCATGAGCATTTCTTATATACAAATAATTTAAAATAAAAATACTGACTGGATTATTATGTTCAACTTATGGGACACTAATACATTATGGGACGCTAAAAACAGGGTACTAATGGTGGGACACTTCGACATATAAAATGTGGGACACTAAAAAAGGCAATAGGACACTAGGATCCATTAAAAAATTAAAAAACAAAAAAATGTTGGGACACTGGGACACTAAGAATGATGGGACACTAAGAATAGTGGCACAATAAGAATGATGGGACATTAAGAATGATGGGACGCTAAGAATGATGGGACGCTAAGAATGATGGGACACTGGGACACTAAGAATGATGGGCACTAAGAATGAGGGGACACTGGGACATTACAAATTGGTGGGACACTAAGAATAGTGGCACAATAAGAATGACGGGACACTAAGAATGATGGGACACTGGGACAAAAAAAATGGTAGGGCACTAAGAATGATGGGGCACTAAGAATGATGGGACGCTAAGAATGATGGGACGCTAAGAATGATGGGACACTGGGACATTAAAAAATGTTGGGACACTGGGACATTAAAAATTGGTGGGACACTAAGAATAGTGGCACACTAAGAATGATGGGACACTAAGAATGACGGGACACTATGAATGACAGGACACTATGAATGATGGGACACTGGGACATAAAAAAAAATGGTAGGGCACTAAGAATGATGGGACACTAAGAATGACGGGACACTAAGAATGATGACACTGGGACATTAAAAAATGGTGGGACACTGGGACATTAAAAAATGGTGGGACACTAAGTATAGTGGGACACTAAGTATAGTGGGACACTAAGAATGATGGGACACTGGGACATAAAAAAAATGATGGGACAAGGGGACTTTAAAAATGGTGGGACATCATAAAAATGTAATGGGACACTAGGGCCCTAAAAATGATACTGGGGCTCTACAAATTGTGGCACATTATAAGACACAAAATGTCTAAAAGCATCAGGATACTGAGTTAAATTAAATATTAACTAAAAATGGTCTCTCTTGGACACACTGAGATAAAATAAGATAAGATACTCAGACAAAAAAAAAGTATGGAACACTAAAAATGACAAGACACAGGGACAAACATATTTATGAATGAGTGGGACACAAAAATGTCCAGACACTAGAAATGACAGACATCGGGACAATAAAAAGCTGGGATACTATAAACAGGCTACTAAAAAAAGGATAGGATATTGTGACAGAATAAAATTATGGCAAACTGAGACACTAAAAATATAGAATAGTAAGACATTAACAAAAATGGGATATTAAAAATAACAGGACACGTGGACAATAAACATATAAATAAAAATGAAAGACTGGGACACCTAAATAAATAAATGCTTAAAGACTTAATACGATTTCTCTTGTTATAATGAATGCAGAGTCAGCTTGTCCAGAAATGCATGTGTAAAATGTGTCGTTCAGCGACGACTAAAAACATAAATGACAAGAAAGTGTGTGTGTGTGTGTGTTGTACCCCTCCACGTCCACGTTCTCCTCCTTCAGCAGGGCGTCTGTAGCGAGGGGCATCAGTACAGAGTGATAGCGAACCGTCGGTCCCTCAAAACGTCTCTTCTTATGAACCTGCTTCTTCTTATCCGCCTCCAGACGCTCGTAGTTCTCTACAACACACACACACACACACACACACACACACACACACACACAATCACACACACACACACGTTATTAATGCGTTTTTAAGGGACTAAGACTCAGAGAAGAAAACTAAGACTACATATAAAGGAGAACGATATTAGAGACAGGACTAAGACTGTGTTATAAAGGAGGACAAGACAGGACTAAGACTGTGTTGTAAAGAAGGACAGACAGGACTAAGACTGTGTTGTAAAGAAGAACAGACAGGACTAAGACTGTTGTAAAGGAGAACAGACAGGACTAAGACTGTGTTGTAAAGAAGGACAGACAGGACTAAGAATGTGTTGCAAAGAAGGACAGACAGGACTAAGACTGTGTTGTAAAGAAGAACAGACAGGACTAAGACTGTTGTAAAGGAGAACAGACAGGACTAAGACTGTGTTATAAAGGAGGACAGACAGGACTAAGACTGTTCTAAATGAGGACAGACAGGACCAAGACTGTGTTGTAAATGAGGACAGACAGGACTAAGACTGTGTTGTAAAGGAGGACAGACAGGACTAAGACTGTGTTGTAAAGGAGGACAGAGAGGACTAAGACTGTGTTGTAAAGGAGAACAGACAGGACTAAGACTGTGTTGTAAAGGAGGACAGACAGGACTAAGACTGGGTTGTAAAGGAGGACAGACAGGACTAAGACTGTGTTGTAAAGAAGGACAGACAGGACTAAGACTGTGTTGTAAAGAAGGACAGACAAGACTAAGACTGTGTTGTAAAGGAGGACAGACAGGACTAAGACTGTGTTGTAAAGAAGGACAGACAGGACTAAGACTGTGTTGTAAAGAAGGACAGACAAGACTAAGACTGTGTTGTAAAGAAGGACAGACAAGACTAAGACTGTGTTGTAAAGGAGAACAGACAGGACTAAGACTGTGTTGTAAAGGAGGACAGACAGGACTAAGACTGTGTTATAAAGGAGGACAGACAGGACTAAGGCTGTGTTATAGAGGAGAACAGACAGGACTAAGGCTATGTTGTAAAGGAGGACAGACAGGACTAAGACTGGGTTGTAAAGGAGGACAGACAGGACTAAGACTGTGTTGTAAAGAAGGACAGACATGACTAAGACTGTGTTGTAAAGAAGGACAGACAAGACTAAGACTGTGTTGTAAAGAAGGACAGACAAGACTAAGACTGTGTTGTAAAGGAGAACAGACAGGACTAAGACTGTTATAAATGAGGACAGACAGGACTAAGACTGTGTTGTAAAAGAAGACAGAGAGGACTAAGACTGTGTTGTAAAAGAGGACAGAGAGGACTAAGACTGTGTTGTAAAAGAGGACAGAGAGGACTAAGACTGTGTTGTAAAGGAGAACAGACAGGACTAAGACTGTGTTGTAAAGGAGGACAGACAGGACTAAGGCTGTGTTATAGAGGAGAACAGACAGGACTAAGACTATGTTGTAAAGGAGGACAGACAGGACTAAGACTGTGTTATGAAGGAGGACAGACAGGACTAAGACTGTGCTGTAAAGGAGAACAGACAGGACTAAGACTGTTATAAAGGAGGACAGCAAGGACTAAGACTGTGTTATGAAGGAGGACAGACAGGACTAAGACTGTGCTGTAAAGGAGGACAGACAGGACTAAGACTGTGTTGTAAAGGAGGACAGACAGGACTAAGACTGTAGATACCTAAAGACTGCAGGTTACTCTGGGCTGTGATCTGAGCCTCTTTCAGCAGTTCTTCCTGGCTCAGCACTGGTTCAGTGTTGGCTTTCCTGCGGCGCGGCGCCTCCTGCTGGCGCTCCTGCAGACGCTCGAACGTTTTCCTCGTGTGTTCACTAGTGGACTTCCTCACAGACTTACGAACTGCGAAACGAAAAATAATACGTTATATTTTAGTATAAATTTTAGCAACTTAAAATAAAAGTGAAAAGTTGAGTCTCACTGCAGTGTTTCTTCTAACTAGTTTTTTTTTAAGAAGCGACACAAACAAGTTACCGTATTTTTCGTACTATAAGGCACATTTTATGTGACACTAGTAAGGAACAGTGGTGTCGCCATGTTTTCTTTCTAATTCACCAGATCTTGCCGCTGGGGGAGTGGCTTAAATAAACAAAACTGTAATTAGCTGCGGTTAGCGCTAGTAATCGCCGCCCGACAGAGTTTTTTGGTAACCCAGACTGATGATAGCTAGCCGTTCGTCCCACGTAGCTTGTTTTAACACGGTAAAAACGCAGACGGTTAGTGGCTAATGCTAATAATGCTCCGGCAGTGCTAGCTGGGGTTAGCAGCAGGCTACAGGCCTATAAATATCACCTCTGAATGGCGAAAGAGCTAGCACGTAGCGTAAAGGGATAATGCTAATGCTGCTCCAGCAGTGCTAGCCATGGTTCGCAGCAGGTTACAGGCCGATATACTCACCTCTGAACAGTGAAAGAGCTAGCACTTAGTGCTGAGGGTTAATGCAAATGCTAATGCTGCTCCAGCAGTGCTAGCCATGCTAGGTCTATAATACTCATCTCTGAACAGTGAAAGAGCTAGTGCTTAGTGCTGGGGATAATGGATAATGCTAATGCTGCTCCAGTAGTGCTAGCCAGGATTAGCCGAAGTGTACAGTAAAATTTACTCCCTCTGAACAGTGAAAGAGCTAGCTAGCACTTAGTGCTGAGGGTTAATGCAAATGCTAATGCTGCTCCAGCAGTGCTAGCCACGCTAGGTCTATAATACTCATCTCTGAACAGTGAAAGAGCTAGTGCTTAGTGCTGCAGTTAGCGGCTAATGCTAATGCTGCTCCAGCAGTGCAAGCCATGGTTAGCAGCAGGTTACAGTTCTATAATACTCACCTCTGAACAGTGAAAGTGCTAGCACTTAGCGCTGAGGTGAATGGCTAATGCTAATGCTGCTCCAGCAGTGCTCACCGGGGTTAGCAGCAGGCCACAGTTTGATAATACTCACCTCTGAACGAAAAAAGAGCTAGCGCTTAGCACTGAGGTTAGGGGTTAATGCTAATGATGCTCCAGCAGTGGTAGCCAGGGTTACCAACAGGCTATAGTCAGATATACTCACCTCTGAACGGCAAAAGAGTTAGCGCTTAAAGCATTTAGAGGATAATGCTAATGCTGTTCCAGCAGTGCTAGCCGGGGTTAACAGCAGGCTACACTCTGATATACTCGCCTCTGAACGCCAAAAGAGCTATAACTTAGTGCTGGGATTAACAGCTAATGCTAATGCTGTTCCAGCAATGCTAGCCGGGGTTATTAGGAGGCTACAGTTCGATATACTCTCCTCTGACCAGCAAAAGAGCTAGCGCTTAGAGCAGTTAATGGCTAACGTTAATGATGCTCCAGCAGTGCTAGCCAGGGTTAGCAGCAGGACAGAGTCCAATATAATCCCTCTAAACAGCGAAAGAGCTAGCGCATAGGGTGGTTAGAGGATAATGCTAATGCTGCTCCAACAGTGCTAGCCATGGTTAGCCATGGTTTAGCATTTTACTTGCTAAAGAGGAGACTGAAGGGAGTAACCCCCCAAAATAAACTCAAACTGAAAGAAGGTGATGCAGTTACTGCAGAAAAAGCTTATGCAACTCAATATTACGTTTTATTCACTTTACTTTATTCAAATTACTTTAATCTTATCTGACCCAGTGAAGTTTAAAACCTTATAAAATAATGTCTGCTGTGCTGAAACATTGAAATAGTTTTGTAATGAGGACATACATATATGATTTAGTAAAAAAAAAATCAGACATTTATAAACCCATAAGATTTTACTCAGTTGCTTCATATAAACCCCTTCATTCTGAACTCACTTTAAGTGCGTATTCTCCTCTATAGAGATTCTCTAGTATAAACTGGTTTTTAAGGAGCAGTCAGGTGAGTTATCGATTTCCTACGATGAAACATTGTGTAATTTGTGACCCAGAGTCGCTAATCAGGCTAAATTTTGCTTAATTTTTAGGTTCTAAACATTGGTACGTACGTTCTCCGTACTCCTGCAGGTCCTGGTGAGAACGTTTCTCCGGCTTCAGTCTCTCGGTTCTCTTGGGTTCTTCAGACGGACGCTTCACCTTCGGCTTCACTGCTTTTACAGGCTCCTACATACACACAGTTATTTAACAGCGTTATTAGCATTATTAGTGTATTAGCATGTGGCTAGACATTATTAAAATTAATATAATACAAAAAAAACAACATTTCAGCTTTTATTTGCAGATCTTTATGCAAAGATTCAGCACCTTCTGTCTGAACCCATACATTTTTATTATGAGTAAAAGTATTCGAAAATACATCATAGAAAAGACTCTTAGAAATGTATAATTGATGCATTGATTATTCAAACAATAAAAAATAAATAAATAGCGCTGAATTTGGATTTGATTATTTTTGAGCATTTACAGTTAGAAGATGGGAAATCAGAATCAGAATTATCAGAGCACAAATATTGTCCATAGCAAGTACAACCGTATGGAATGTCCTGAAGAAGAAAGTCATCACTGGTGTAGTGAGTAAATAACAGATGTCGAACAGGTAGATCAAGGAAGACCACAGCAGTTATTGACAAAAAATTTAGATTTCTGTAAAGAAAAACCCTAAAATAACTGTTCAGAGCCTCAGTAAGGCAGGAAGATATCACAGTCTACTGTTCACAGAATACTTCATAGAAGACTAAAAAACTTCAATAGAAGATTAAAAACTTCAATAAAAGACTAAAATTTTCAAAAGAAGACTAAAAACTTCAAAAGAAGACTAAAAACTTCAATAGAAGAATAAAAACTTCAATAGAAGAATAAAAACTTTAGTAAAAGACTAAAAACTTTAATAGAAGACTAAAAACTTTAATAGAAGACTAAAAACTTTAATAGAAGACTAAAAACTTCAATAGACGATTAAAAACTTTAATAGAAGACTAAAAACTTTAATAGAAAACTAAAAACTTTAATAGAAGACTAAAAACTTTAATAGAAAACTAAAAACTTCAGTAAATTAAAAACTTCAGTAGAAGACTAAACATTTCAATAGAAGACTAAAAACTTCAGTAGAAGATTAAAAACTTCAATAGACGATTAAAAACTTTAATAGAAGACTAAAAACTTCAGTAGAAGATTAAAAACTTTAATAGAAGACTAAAAACTTTAATAGAAAACTAAAAACTTCAGTAAATTAAAAACTTCAGTAGAAGACTAAACATTTCAATAGAAGACTAAAAACTTCAGTAGAAGATTAAAAACTTCAATAGACGATTAAAAACTTTAATAGAAGACTAAAAACTTCAGTAGAAGATTAAAAACTTTAATAGAAGACTAAAAACTTTAATAGAAAACTAAAAACTTCAGTAAATTAAAAACTTCAGTAGAAGACTAAACATTTCAATAGAAGACTAAAAACTTCAGTAGAAGATTAAAAACTTCAATAGACGATTAAAAACTTTAATAGAAGACTAAAAACTTCAGTAGAAGATTAAAAACTTTAATAGAAGACTAAAAACTTTAATAGAAAACTAAAAACTTCAGTAAATTAAAAACTTCAGTAGAAGACTAAACATTTCAATAGAAGACTAAAAACTTCAGTAGAAGATTAAAAACTTCAATAGACGATTAACAACTTTAATAGAAGACTAAACACTTTAATAAAAGACTAAACACCTTAATAGAAAACTAAAATATTCAGTAAATTAAAAACTTCAGTAGAAGATTAAAAACTTTAATAGAAGAATAAAAACTTCAGTAGAAGATTAAAAACTTTAATAGAAGACTAAAAACTTTTTAACCAATATATTTCCATTATTTTTACGTGACTTTTTTATGCCTTCAAGGCAAAATTCCATGACAATACATTTTTTTAAACAGAGCAAATATGGACAATAAAACCAACAATTAAATAAAACTATAATTAAAATGTATTATAGTAGGTCTAAAATGAATCTGATAAAATTTTAACACAACATTTTTAATAATAAATAATAAAATGTGTATCAGATCCTGAGAGCTCCATTTTTTAGAGATAAATTACTGAATTAACTCTGAGCTGATTGATGTATTTGATGTCTTTGTAGCTTAAAATAGATTTTCTCCATCGAGAAACTGAAACACAAACATTTGTAAACCAAATTTTTATGACTTTTTTATGGGAGTTTATGAGAATTTTTCCAAAACTTATCCAGGCCAGAAAAATGCTGTTTTCAAAAATTCCAGGACTTTTCCAGGTTTTTCATGATCGTACGAACCCTGAAGAACTAAATATTAATTATTTGCTTTATTTTAGAGAACTCGCAATGTTTCTGTTTTAACAACTGCTGTAGTTTTCTCTGATCTACCTGCATTTGTTATTTAATACACCAGTGACGACTTTCTTCTTCATACAGTTGTTCTGGTTATTTCAGAGCTGTTTACTGTTTAAATAATCAATTTATCAGAACACACCTGGACAACAGGAACACCTGAGAGTCCAGTGTATGGTCTAATTCTTTTGCTCATAAGAAAAACAGATTGGTTTATACAGAAGGTGCTGAATCTTATCTGGAAATAAAATCTAAAATGTTCTGAAATGATGTTTTGTCTTATTTTCACTTTTTAATCTCAAACCCACGTTTTCAGTCTTTAGCAGAAATAAATGGATCGATCACACAGTTTTAATACTTTTTGAGGGGACTGTATTTTCTGTATTTCACATTAATTGTTTATTAATTGATTAACTAATTATTTAAAGCTGCTTTGTTCTCTGAAGTCTAAAGCTTTTAGATTTTATCATTTCTGCCTCTAAAAAAAGTCTAATTTTTCTGATTACAGTTGTCAAATCGTATCGTACTCAATACTACAGCTATACTTTTTTGTGTGTGTGTGTGTGTGTGTGTGTGTGTGTTATAATTACTTTATAAGCCTTGGTAACCACCCGGCTCTTCCTGCGGGGGGCGTCGTCCTCCTCGTTACTGTCCGGCTCGTCTCCCTCATCAATATCAAAATCACTGTCCACCTCGTCCTCAGTATCAGAGTGATCCCCCCTGTACTCATCATCACCAGACTCC